>NC_048440.1:10315165-10615165 GCF_004353265.1 Vitis riparia | reverse complement strand
TGTAAGAATTTAACCGTTCATAGTATATGTCATATGTGGACAGGATTTAATAATGAATCATGGATTTATTAATGTTTTCAAGCAACGGGTATAGGAGGACTACTTAGTTCTTCCAAACATATGAACCATTGGAAACTTTGTTACAGCATACAGTACATTATATCGTGGGGTGAATTTGAAGTCTTCAGGGCCTCAAGATCAAAAACACGTGCATACGGTGTTAGCAAGTGCAATACTTCATAAACTAGGCATCATGAGAAGTTCATTCTTTAAGTCATTTTACAAGCACCAGTTCTTGGTCCCAGTTGTGGTAAAAAGTTTTTAAGCATCTAGAACAAATTGGTAGCTTGAATAGTTTTTTAAGTTTTGATAGCCATTTCGACTCAAAGCAAAAAGATCCTGAACTTCAAGGCTGTCTGAAGGGTAAGTCCCCATGAACTTTTGTTAAAAAAAAAAAAAAAAAAAAAAAACGTTCCATTCCCTGATGGACCTTTTCCTAGGCACCACTGGTGGAAATTGATAGCCTTTACTAGCTGGCACTACCCTTGTGAAGTCAGTCCTTTTAGCGTTTTCCTTTCTATATTATCTCCTCTATCTTTTTTACATGTGAAAATTTTGAATTCCATGATAGCCAAGTTCTAGACAAGCTTGAAGGATTATATCCAAGCCTCACCTGTTGATTTGTAATATGCTTTGGGTTAAATATTGCTCAAAAAGGAATTTCTTGGACACTGAATGTCATGGCTACTTCTTAGGCATCTAGAATTTGACGAGCTATTGACTACAGAGGAGATCTGCTTAAAAATGGGCTCAGATGGCAGATTGGGAGGGAAACATAGTTTACATATGGAGTAACTGCTGGGCCCACAGGTGGGCCTGCTAAGGCAATCCTACAAATCAAGTTTAAGCGGGTTCAGCCTCTAAAGTTTCTGACCTTATTGACCTAAATCTTCAATATGGAGAATCAGGATCATCCATAACCTTGTATATTCAGTCTATCCCTTTAGCCATCTATTTTCTTGGTCACTGTACACAGCGATTCACTTATTCTTATGGAAGTCAATGCATACAAACTTATATCAGGTCTACAGTAAAGTTTTCTTAGGGAATTACTTTCATATCAAATGCCAAGGTCCTCTTGGCATATACCCTCATCTCTCCCTTTCTTACTTAACTACCTCACATTTTTGTGGAGGTTTATTGACAATATCTTGCCTGTCCATCAAGAACTCCATTGAAGGAATTAAAGGATTTAGATGTACCCCTATTTGCTTGAGGGGGGCACATGTTCCCAATGAAAATTTTAAAAAATATATACAATTTGCTGGTTTGATCCCAGCTCTCTCTCAAAGAGGGAAAATAGGGTTACCATTGGGAAAAATTTATCATTTGTATATAACTGGTGCCCCACAGCCCTTGAGGCCTGACTCAAATGGTAAAGGGATAGGGAGGATTTGTGGGAGGTTCCAGGTTCAAGTCCCAATAGGGGCAAAAACTTACCTGTCAAAAAAAAAAAAAAAACTTGTGCCCCACAACCCTAGCCTATGATGATTCCATTTTTTATGCTAGGGGTCATCTTATCGTGGTTCTTTTGTCTATTTAGATCTACACCAAGCAAAATTTATCTGACCAGCCGCAATTTTTGTATACAACTAAAGGTTTCATGTTTGAGGTTCTCTTATAAAAAACAAACAAGAATTTTTCTTGGCCCTGTGTGATACAACCAGAATGGCAATTAATTGGATTTGATCATCTTCTCAAAGCTGAAGATTCTCTGTTTGGAAACAAACAAGAACTATTGTCCCTAATCAACCGTGATCTATCTTGAGAATCACAAAGATGTTTGAGGGTTAAAGTTACTAGTGAAGAACAGAGATGGGAAGACCAACTGATGCAAGAGGTTTCCAAGCTGAAGTTGTTTCAGAATATGGCTCTGGATTCTCTCTGTTTTCTAAGATTGAGAAAGCTGCTTTGAGACGAGAAGAACTGGATGTTGTGATTTTCTGGGTTCTCAAGAGCAGTGCTTGAATCCATAACTCAAAGATGTTTCGAAATCAGTTCTTTGAAGTGGAGAGAAAGGTTTTCCAGGTAAAGTTTGAAGGCTTCAATGGGGGAACGTGGATTTCAATAACAGAGAGAAGTCGAGGTTTTGTAGTTTCATTAGGCTTTGGAGAGGAGGAGTTGGATTGGTTGTTGGAACATTTGAAGAAAGTTGTGGAGTTGGAGGCTTCCACGGGTTTCATTCGAAAGATGAGGGGCAAGACTAGGACTCATCTGATGGAGATTTGTTTTAATAGCAAAGGGAGATATATGAAAATTATAGAAATCGTTGCAAAGAGAAAACCTTTAGTTCTAGTTGTTCTAGAGGGTGTTAAAGGTTGTGGGTGGGAAAACCTTAGAAAAGCGATTTCTTCAGTCCAAGACTTGTATGTTCAAGCTGAAAGAGCCTCGAAGGAGAAGTTCAAAGAGCCTCAAGTGAGCAAAGGAATGTACAGAGGAGAGCGGTCCTACGCTGATGTGGTTGCAGAGGAAGGACCTAGGAATGGTGCATTGATGCCAGTTGGAAAATGGGCAAGAGCTGTAGTTTGTGAAAGCAAAGGAAAAATACGAGACTGGTTTGATGTAGGTAAAGCTATAGCGAGAAGGATGGGTATGAAAGGAATGGTGTCTGTAACCCCCATTTCTGATTACAAGGGGTGTTTTTTCATGGATTCTGCAAAGAGAGCTCATTGGTTTCAAGATCAAGGGAATTAAACAGTGAGAGGAGGGGTTATTGCTCTGAGGAGATGGTCGCCAAAAGAAAACTCAGTCGTTAATGGAAAATTTAGAAAGGGTTGGTTAGAACTAAGAGGCCTTCCCTTTCATCTGTGGGATGAGGTTCAGCTGAGATACATTTTGCAGAAGTGGGGGAAGGTAACGAAGGTGGCGAGGGAATCGCTGAAGCTTGTTGACTTGTCGAAGGTAAAATTGTGGGTGGAGATGCTTCCAAATGTCGTGCTTCCAGCGCTACTAGAGGTAGAAGATGGAGATTGGTCATTCACGGTTGTAGTTACAGTCACCGGAGAAGATGAAGGAGATGACCTTCTCAGGCTTGAGTCAACTCGCAGCAAGGACGAGCTGAGGTCAGCAGGTGGTTGCGTCCTTCAGAAGCTAAAGATCGCTGATGGGCTACGAGCTACTACTAGGGACAATGAATGCCACAGCTAGAGGCCTCATCATCGTTCCCATTCTCGTTCTCCAGATTCAAAATCGTCCAAAGTGGAGAAAGGAAAGGGAATGAGTATTTTGGGCCCAACGGCGGGAAGCTCTATCGGGCCATCAAAATCAGACGTCTCTTTTAAAGCCCGTTCTGATTGGGCCCATTTTGGGGCGAAGGGTTTTGGGCCCCTAGTGGGTCCAGTCCACGAAGGTTCTTCTAATGGTGGCCCAGTAGTGCCTTCGTCTTCAAAGCTCCTACGCTCAGGGTCCTCTACAAAGGAGATAATGCCGAAAGATCATTCTTAAGAGTCGTCAAAGCTAAAAGGCTCCTCAGTCTCAGCAAAGCGCAAAGCAAGAAACTGGCCACCGAGCTTAAAGGAGGCGTCTTCTGATCCGAAGCGTAACCTAGAAGGGGGTGGCTCATCGGAGGCAATGCGAGCCACTCTTTGGAGCGGATCACTCTCTAGTAAAAGCGATCTTTCTCCTGTTCCAGAAACATCCAAAGATTTTTCTGGCGAGACAGAGGGAGACGAGGGGATTTTGCGATGCAATTTGGTAAATAAGGTGCGTCCTCCTTTCTCAGCTTTATCCGAGTAGGGTTTTCCTTTGGTTGGGGCTTTTGAGCCAAAATTTCTTCCCGACTCCTCTGGTTCTTCTGTTCATCCTTCTCAGTGTCAACCTTTTTCTTCGTTTTCGTTGGAGTCAAGCTTTGCCTTTCAGCGTGGTTCCTTTTTTATTTCTCCTGTTGTGGATCTCAGTCGTCGTGGTGGCGTGTCCTGTTCTGAAGGTGTGGTGTTTTCCCTAAAAACCTCTAACCGAAAATTTAAAGACTGATCTTTCCTTAGGGAAACACTCAGTAACCCAGAGGAGCGTTGTGTCTCAAGCAAGGCTTCGTCCCCAGAGCCAGAACCTTCCACCCTCCCGTTGGAGGGTTTTCAAGTTGAGGGACTCACACTTAGGAAGATGGTCAAGGTTCAGTCGGTCTTGGAGAGTCTGAGGATTAGAATAGTTAGAGATAATGGAAAAGGTGTGGAAGTAGAGAGCAAGAGTACTCGTTATGGCGGATAAGGTTTATTTTAGAAGGAAGAGGAAAAATGACTCTGGAACCCGAGGAGAGAATTAGATTTGGTTGTTGGTTGTGACAGGTTGTTTTTGTTTACATGAAGATCTTAAGTTGGAATATAAGAGGATTAGGTTCCAGGAAGAAAAGGAGGACTGTCAGAAGGTTTTTAAGTACTCAAAGTCCAGATGTCGTGATGCTTCAGGAAACAAAGAGAGTAATTTGGGACAGGAGGTTTGTGAGTAGTGTTTGGAAAGGCAGAAGCTTGGAGTGGGCTGCTCTTCCTGCTTGTGGGGCTTCAGGGGGGATTGTGATTTTGTGGGATTCAATTAAGTTCAAGTGTACAGAGAAGGTGTTAGGATCTTTCTCTGTAACTGTGAAGTTGAACTTTGGTGAGGAAGGGTCTTTTTGGTTAACTTCAGTGTATGGTCCGAATAAGCCTTTTTGGAGGAAGGACTTTTGGTTGGAGCTTCAAGACCTCGGACTTAGGCAGAATTGATCTAATTGAACAAGAAGGGAATTTAAATCTTGATCTGGTATCGAAAAAGACCTTAAGAAGGAAGGAGCTAGAGGATTTGTTATTAAAGGAAGAGGTTCAATGGAGACAAAAATCTAAGGTTAAGTGGATTAAAGAAGGGAATTGCAACTCTAAGTTCTTCCACAGAGTGGCCACTGGAAGAAGAAGCAGGAAGTTCATTAAGTCTCTGATTTCTGAGAGGGGGGAGACTTTAAGTAACATTGAGGTTATTTCTGAGGAGATTGTAAATTCTTTGGGAAACTCCATTCCAAGCCTGAAGGTGATTCTTGGAGGATTGAAGGAATTGATTGGGCCCCTATTTCTGGAGAGTGTGCAGTCTGGCTGGATAGCCCGTTTTCTGAAGAGGAGGTTCAAATGGCAGTTTTCCAATTGAATAAGGAAAAGGCCCCTGGCCCTGATGGTTTTACTATAGCAGTTTATCAAGAGTGTTAGGATGTGATAAAAGAGGATCTTATGAGGGTGTTTATTGAGTTCCACACCAAGGGGGTAATAAATCAAAGTACAAATGCGACATTCATTGCTATGGTGCCTAAGAAAAGCCGAACTTTTAAAATCTCAAATTATAGACCTATCAGCTTGGTTACAAGTTTATATAAGATAATTGCTAAGGTTTAATCAGGGCGTTTACGCAAAGTTCTTCATGAAACAATCTCTGGCTCTCAAGGAGCCTTTGTGGAAGGGAGACACATTTTGGATGCTGTGTTGATAGTCAATGAAGTGGTGGATGAGAAAGGAAGGTCAAGGGAGGAAGGGGTAGTCTTCAAAATCGATTTTGAAAGGGCCTATGATCATGTGGATTAGGGCTTTTTAGATCATGTGCTACAAAGGAAGGGGTTCAACCAGAAATGGAGATCTTGGGTAAGGGGTTGTTTGTCTTCATCAAGTTTTGCAATCCTAGTTAATGGGAATGCAAAGGGTTGGGTTCAGGCCTCTAGAGGTTTGAGACAAGGAGACCCCCTTTCTCCTTTCCTTTTTACTCTAGTGGTAGATGTTCTAAGTAGATTGATGATCAGAGCAGAGGAAACCGGTATAACTGAAGGTTTCTTTGTGGGGAGGGATAGGACTAGAGTGTCTTTGTTACAGTTTGCTGATGACACCATCTTTTTCTCTAAAGCCTCTATGGAACATCTTCAAAACCTTAAGATTATCCTTTTGGTTTTTGGGCAAGTATCTGGTTTAAAAATCAACTTAGAAAAAAGCATCATTTCAGGTATTAACACTAGGCAGGAGCTGTTGTCTAGTTTGGCCTCGGTTTTGGATTGTAGAGTGTCAGAGTGGCCTTTGTCTTATTTAGGCCTTCCATTGGGAGGGAACCCAAAGACAATAGGCTTTTGGGATCCAGTGGTTGAGAGAATTTCGAGGAGGCTGGATGGCTGGAAAAAGGCCTTATTGTCTTTGGGAAGGAGGATTACTTTAATTCAGTCTTGTCTGTCTCACATCCCTAGCTACTTCCTCTCCCTTTTTAAAATCCCAGTATCAATAGCTTAAAATATTGAGAAGATGCAAAGGGATTTTCTTTGGTCTGGGGCAAGGGAAGGGAAGAAAGATCATCTTATTAGATGGGAGGTTGTTACTAGACCAAAGGAGTTGGGAGGTTTGGGCTTTGGGAAGACTTCTATGAGAAATATTGCTCTCTTAGGGAAATGGCTTTGGATGTTCCCTAGAGAAAGGAGTGGTCTTTGGCATAAGGTTATTGCGAGTATATATGGAACACATCCTAATGGATGGGACGCCAACATGGTGGTTAAATGGTCACACAGATGTCCTTGGAAGGCTATTGCTTAAGTTTTCCAGGTGTTTTCCCCTTTGTCCGCTTAGTGGTGGGCAATGGGGAGAGAATTCGTTTCTGGGAAGATCTTTGGTGGGGTAACCAAACTTTGTGTTCTCAATTTGCTGATCTTTACAGAGTTATTTTTGTGAAAAACCTCACTGTCTCAAATGTCCTCGACAATTCTTTTCCACTATCTTGGAATTTTAACTTTCGCTGCAATCTTACGGATTCAGAAATTGATCTCCTTCAGAGATTAATGTCCTCCCTTAGTTCTGTGTTTTTCTCTCCTTCTTTGACAGATTCAAGAGCGTGGTCTTTGTCTTCGTTAGGATTATTTTCAGTGAAATCTTTTTTCTTGGCCTTGTCAAAAGTCTCAAATCTTATATTGTTCCTTTCGGCCAAGTTCTTGTGGAGTTCAAAAGTCCCTTCAAAGGTTAAGGCCCTCGCTTGGTGAGTAGCACATGGGAAGGTAAACACCAATGACAAGTTGCAATTGAGAAGACCCTACAAAGCCTTCTGTCCTCAATGGTGCATTCTTTGCAAAGGAAATGGAGAGTCGATTGACCACCTTTTTCTTCATTGTCCCGTTACCATTGGACTCTAGCACAGGCTGTTCGATCTAGCAGGGTTGGTTTGGGTCCCTCCAAGGAGTCTTGAGGACATGTTGGTTATTACTTTTAAAAGCTTGGGAAACTCATTAAGAGGCAAGACACTGACAAATTGCTTGCCTTACTTTGATTTGGATGGTGTGGCAAGAGAGAAACAATAGGATCTTTGAGGATAAAGGGAGAATGGAAGAGATGTTATGGGATTTGATTCGGTTTTATTCTTCTCTATGGGCTTCTTGTACTGAAGCTTTTAGAGGAGTTCCTCTAAATGTTTTACAACTCAATTGGATTGTGGTGTGTGCTTCAAAAGTTTGAAGATTGTTGGGGTTTCTCTTTGTTTTTAGAGTTCTATTGTTGGGAGTTTTCTCCTTTGTTCAATTTGTGTAGGAAGGACCTCTCATCCTTCTCTTGGTTTTTTCTCTTTCTTTTGTTTCTTTTCTTTCTCCTGTATCTGTTCTTCTATTAATATATTCTTCTTCGTTTCTGATAAAAAAAAAAAAAAAATTATCTGACCAGCTTGCTGGCTCATCAGGCTGAGGGGGTCCTACAATAGTTTCTATGATGTGTGGGAGTATAAATTTGACAATCCTAAAATCTTAGACTACTTCTAAGCCTACTTATCATCACACTCACATATTTTAGAATTCATCCTTGCATCCTGCTGCAACCGCTTGACCCCAACAACCTGATTATTTAGGTTTCACTTAGTGGGTTTACAGGCATGGTAAGGAGTGGCATGAAATGTGCTTTTAGTTGTCCCGAAGGGGTTCAAGACTGGAGCTGGATCTAAATTGTATTGCTAGTTCTCTTCTGCAAACTGGGACTAGAGTTTGTCTTTTCCCATGAAGTGGGTTTTGGTCCCTAATTTTAAAAGTATTTATCATCTATACTGGTTATGAAAAGTAGTAGGGAAAGGAAAAAGAAACAGTTAAATTCTCTTGATTTGTTATGGAAAATACGAAGACAAATGAACTATAACAATAATTATTTTGAAACTTATACATTTCTAAATTTTTTATTCTCTATATAAAAGAAGAATAACATTGGACAAGCATGGCAGAAGAAAAAAATGATTGAATTTATCCTTTATTTTTTTTTTACTTTAAGATTTATAAGGATTTATTTTGAGCAAGTCCCCCCTATAAGCTTTTCTTTTCGTTTTTGATAGGCTCAAGCCCCCTTGAATGCTATAGTAGCTGTGATAAAAATTTCTAGGATTTACTTTTTCAGTATGGCAGGTCAGTTTTGTTTTTGATTTTTCACTGCAGCTCTATTATGTTGTTGTTTGTTGAGCCATACATTTTGATAACTCATCAATGAGCTGCAATAATAATAAATACAACAACAACAATAACAATGATAACAGGAACAGTACTAGCAGCAGCAGATTAGAATTCTGTGTGAACTATGCTAACCTTTGGTCTGATTGGACGAGCCCCTGGAAAGTTCTTGTGGATACAGTTAATAACTTCTTTTCCTATATCCCATCTCTTATTAGCTTCAAGAACACCACCAACCATCACAATAGGGAAAGAGCCATTTCCATCTGCAATTAAAGAAAATGCAATTTAGAGCTGTTAAAATCCATGACAGAAGTTGGAAAGACACAGATTCACATGCTCATGCCTGCACCCATGCGTGTCTTTGGATATGCAACAATCTGTAACTCTGCTTACAGTATTATGCCATATCATTCTAAAAAGTCAAAAACTATGATTGTGCAGCATTCCAGACTTTTTGAGCTCATCAAAATTTTAGGTTGCCAGGAACTAAAGAAAATAAGTGTTTTTTAAAATGATTATTATTAAAATTATTTTTAAATAAACCATAATTCAAATATTTATAGTCAGATAAGTTGAACACCTTCACCACACAAGCACAGTCTTTGAACAACAGCTTTCACACTCAGAGCCAATTCTTGAACTGCATCAACTAGAATTTTATTTGCAATTTGATCTCCAGCTTCTGCACAAGATACCACTTCCGGAACAAGTGCTGCAATGCGGGCCCAGGATCGGTCTGCATAGGTCCACCTGAATTCCCATTAAAAAAAAAAAAAAAACCATCTGTAAAAGTATCCAACTCCATGCCTCTTATGATATTCAGTGACCATTAAAAATTTACTTTCTTAAAGAATACTAATTAAATTAACTATCTCAAACTTCAAGTCTGTTGCCCCATATTTTTTAACTATTGCCATTTTTCAGACTCTCTCCAGTAACAAATGTGAGTTACAACCCTGAGGGCCATTTTTTACCTGATCAATAACAAAAACTCCAGCTCTCAAGATATCAAATTGCAAATTAAGAGGTCTTGAATCACAAATGTAAGATATAGGTTTCAGGTCAATATGTCAGGAAAACCAACCCAGTAGAAAAGGAAAAAAGAATTACTATCTGTGCTTAACTTCTTGTGACTAAGTAACGATAAAAAAATCATTTTGAAGGCTTCCATCCCCAACTAATGAACAATTGCAGGAAGAAATCTTCTACGGCAAGGAACAGAGGTCAAGGGGTTTTTGGGCTTAGTCACCAAATTGGTTTCAATTGTTTACTTTGATCAACCTACCTACATTTTATCAGTTAATACACTTAAGAGGAGTAGTGAGATGTTAAAGTAAAAAAAAAAAATAGTTATAATAATAATTAGATGGTTTTAAACTTCTCAAACCAGGAATCAACTACCCAACTTCAACTGGTCAGTTCAGCTCTACATGATGTTCTGTACATCTTGAGTTGCTGTCACATGGAATCCAATTAGGAGCCTCAAACCAATGCAAACCTTATTGCATCCTTATTGAGAGCTACTGAAAATTAGATCTCCAAATTTTAACTGGCAATTGGGAGTACAGATTTTATTTTATTTTATTTTTTATCAGAGGGGAGTACAGATTTAAGCACCTACATTATATGGACAGGGACATTCTAAAGACATGCAGACTATGTGCACGAGTACTTTTATACCCTTGTAAGATCATATAATCATCCTTTTTTTCATTATTATTTTTTTTATACAAAAGTTTTAAGTTTTGACATGTAGGCCACATGTTTTATTTGTGTGCCATGACAATGAATTTTAAAAGGTTCTAGACATGTCAAGATTTGCCTAGTGTGTCAATAGTGCCATCTGTGAACCAGACACAGCTCCTCTTTAACATGTTTGGGACTTTCAACTAAAGATGGTTATAAGCTTCAAAAGATAGATACCCTATGAGTTCATCTGAAGAGGAAAGACCAAGTGTGTTTAGAATGCTATTTGTAAGCATTGTCTGTGGACCACGACCATCTTGAGCCCTTATTATTGCTGTCAATGCCTGTGCAGCAATACCATAGCCACTGCAAGGGAGCAAAATCATGTCATCATAGAACCAGTTCTTTCTTGAACAATTCAGATAACAAAATAAAGTGACTGACTTCAATTATCATTATACTTATCTAATATCCATCTAATGTATTGGACAAATAATGACATTTCTTTTATGGAATGCAAAATCATACATATAATCAATGGGAAATCTACAACTTCCAACAAAAAAAAGTAAATAAATCTAAACTTCATTTATAGATAGGGACAATGGAATATTAAAGTAACATAGTGTTTGATTGGTTATTTTCAAGGAAAAATGACTTTTGATTGTCATTATAATAATTTTCAGTAGCCCATTATTTCAAGGGTGTCAAACTTTAGGAACTGGAAGCAAAATTATTGTGGAATTACATAAATACCTTTCTTTTAAAACCCCAAAAGGGTCCATTCAACTTCACAAAAAGCCCGTCTATACTATTTTCTTGTAGAATCATTTCAATACACAAAATGCTTAATCACACTAAAGAAAAGCATCATCGATGAACTTAGTAAAAATTTTAATACAGATAGTTATCATAGGTGTTTGACTCAGTATAATTCAGCTATGAAGCTGCATTCCAAACACAGCCCAAGAATGTAACATTTCACTAAGTACTATGAAGCCAGTAGCTCTATTGACTAGTGCATGATGCCCCTTGAATCTCAGAACACTAGCTAGTTGTGCATGCAAAATGCACATGCCACTTTGACTGAAAATATTAGTTTAAAAATTATGCCAAGTTCCATAACACTGCTATAGATAAAATTTCCTTGAGTCCAACTCTAACTTTGTTTTGGCAATCTTTCCAGTGAATAAAGAATAAAAGGTGTTGAATTTCTTCTGGAAACTCTTGGACCATAGCTTCTGTGTTTGTGTCCGACAGATATGTGTGATGTTCAAAATAATTCTTTAACAAAATCCTGTGGTTGTAATATTGAGTAGGTTCTCTATTTATTCTTTTTTTGGTTGCAAGGCATAATATGAGAATACTTTTCATCATATTAGAAACTTGGGCTATATTTGTTCAAATTAGTGCAACAGAGTTTTCCTCAGATATATATATATATATATATATATATTTGATCGGAAACAAGAATGTATTAAATTAAGTTAGGTATCAAGAAGTACAAAAGAAGGATGAGGAAACCTCTCAAAAAACAAAGAACTAAACAGAAGGTACGTTGAACCTCCAAAGTGCTAAGTAAACCTATACAACAGTAAGGTACCACATGAAAATATATACAAAACAAATCATAGCTCTAAAAAAGAAAAATTTCCTCCCAAGCAAACCCTCCTTGCTAGTGCACACCTTTCGAACTACACACCAAACACGAATCAAGTTGAACCACATTAAAGAGAATGCCCTTAAAAGTTGTGGTGCAAAAGGCCCAAAAGGAGGCAAAGAAATGAATGATATCCCAAAGAGCCTTTGAAGTCCTTGCCTTATCCCAAAAAATCTTAACATTTCTTTCCTGTCACACAACCCAAATCAAAGTGAGACAAGGGGTTTGCCTAAAAACCTTGCCCCTAATGGAGCTTCTCAATCCTTTATATGAGATGGTCATCATGTTACATATACTCCTAGGAGGAACTTAGTCCAAATTAGCCAATCTGAATAGTTTGTGCCACAACCCAAAGTTAATGGATAATGTAAGAAAAGATGATCTACCATTTCTTAGAATTCCTTGCTTCTTAAAAATAAAAACCTTCAGAAAATGAAGCAAAATTTAAAAAAAAATCTTGTTTGTATTTTTCTCAATTGGAAGGGGAGAAGAGAGTGGTTTTCTGGTTTGGTTCTATTCACAATGATTGACACTCTCTGCTGAGATAACTGAAGGTGTATCTTGCCTTTCCAACAGTGGGCTCCTAATCTAAAAGAACAAATTTATATATTATGTGGTTTTATTGCTGCTAGGCACTGTTTTCATAGAATACATTCAATAAAAAAAATAGAAACCTGTATATGATTGTCAATTTAAAATTGTAGAAAGTACAAGTTCCATATCCTTTAAAACATAGGGATTATTTAAAAAACTGAAAAATATGTTTACAATAAATTTCCTCATCCTCAACCAAACAAACAAACCTCATAAAGAAACATGATTACCTAATTACATTGTATAAGAAACATTTTCCTGCTATGCTGCCTCTAAATACCCCATACAGTATAATGTCACCATGCTAACATGATGTGTGGGTCTACATATTTCACAGCCATAAAAATGTGCCCTTACAAAGGAATCTATAAGGTAGTTGCCTATTTTATCATGCACAATAAAAAACAATGGTGAAAGAACAGTGCTGCATCTTTGTTTCTTAGGCTTTATGTGATGTCACTTCAACTATTGACTTGCATCCTTGTGTGAGATGGGAAACTCTTCAGAAATTTAGATGAGAGAATGAGAACAAATATTTAAGTGGCATGGTATCAGTCCACCACATTCTATGAGAAACATAGTCAGATGAATAGGTGGTAATCTCAAAACTGTCATATGACTAGTCACACTTCATTTGTTCTTTGCAACATTTGACAACAGTAAGTGACCTAAAGGATAGACAGGCATGGTTTGGAGAAAGAGTTACACAAAGTCATAGTTCGGTATTGCACCTCACACCTCACACCTCACAAAAAAGGCCATCTCATACTTCATTTGTTCATGATATTTCCACACCCTTGTTGATGTCCTCTTCTTTGCTTAAACTCTATGCCAATCCCAATGCAAATTGGACCAAAGATGTTAAGCATCATGACACTACTAGCTTCTGCATCTTTCTTACTTCCTGGAAAAATAAAAGGTAAGGTCTCATGACATTGGATTGCTGGACCGAAGTACCATACAACAGTCAGCAGACCAAGCATAACAACTTCCATTGGGTATTTTGTTTGTCATCATCATATAGCAGAGATGGTTTCAAAGCCTCATCTCCCCTTATCACATAAGCTTGTTGACTTCTTTATAGGGCTGCAGAGAATCCAACCATTCTCTATTTCATTGGAATAAATTGTTATCTCATGATTTATCAGAAGTTTGAAGGTTGTTTTAGATATAGCATCATAGTTATACTATAGGATTTTTCTACCAAACATCCATGGGTATGGTACATCCACTTTGTTACTTCTCAAAATAGAACAATGTTACCTCTACAAATGTGACAAGGTTACCCTCCAAGCATTGCTAGTTACCTCCCAAATGTGACTACCTTCTGATGTAAATAAAAGATTGGGTCACATAATTAATTTTCTCATCCAATGGCCTGAAAAGCAAAGGTACTATAACTCCAACTTAAGGTAGCATGACTCTATATATAGCATATCTTTGGATTGGTGAGCAACATCCTCGTAATAGAATGTTCAGTTATGTGTTACATCAACCTAGGTAATGGCATGAATTATGACAACATACTTATTTTATTGTTTTGGTGCAAAAAAAGTATGGCTTGGGCAGATACTATTTTAAATATATTAACAAATGTCAACAAATAACGTAGCATTAATATAACAATACTTATTGGCTGCCTAAATGCTTACCAAGAACCGTTCATGACATCACCATTGTTTTCAGTTCTTCCTTTAGATCATTCAATATCATAATAGCCAAAGCTTCATATCATTTCAGGAAAAAAAAAAAAAAGAAAAAGAAAAATACAAGTGTTATGCACATACCTTCCCCAATCACCTAAGACAGGTCCAGCACCAGCAGCTCGAGCTTCTCTTCCATCTTCAGTAATCCCATAAGAAATGCACCCCGTACCAGCAATTAAAACACAACCATGAAGCTTTCCCATAGTCCCACTTGCCAGAGCTGCTACAGAATCATTCTGAACATACAGCTTGACATGGCTCGGGAATATGGGCCTGAGAAAATCAACATGGTAGAAACAGAAATAGTGGTCAAATTAGGCGCTAAATATATTTGAAGGATACAAAATCTACATACTTTTTCCAAGAAATCCCATTGCACATAAACAGGAAATCCTGAGCTTTATGGATCATTTTCTTGTTTTTTGGTTTTACATGCAGTTGAATTGATGTTCAGCAGTATAAATGGAGAATTTAACTAAACAAGAGCAAAGTGGGTGAGAAGCTCCAAAAGAAAACTACTTAATTAAAAATCCATAGATTACTGAAAAATAAGAAAACCAAAATAACCTACAAGATGAGGAATGGAAAACATGAGCAAATAATTATAGAAGAAGCTTTATAAACCCTTAAATGGAGGAGCTATAAGTGCCTACTGAAGAGAAAGACCATGGTTATTGAATCCATTTATGAGATCATCCATTCAGTTAAGCATTTCTCTTTTTCCCAGGTTTCCAAAGGATAGCAAAGAAAGATAGCTTTAAGGGCAATCTCCTTGCTCAAATGCCCATACGTAACCAATACAAGAAAACTTTGGGAACCATGTCACATGGACACTTCAAAATGAATACTGGTGTTTCATAACAGAAATAGTTGTGCACATATACTTGCTATACCTATGGTAAGTTTGTGGAGTGCTGTCAGGAAGCATTTGTTTGTCCTACTTAATTGAATTTGTGAAGTCTAGCAGTATTGTCACTGTTAAACAAAATTATCCATAAATGAAGTTTTAAATGTTGATTCTCATTGACTTGTTCAATTTCATCCAACATAAAAATGGAATAAGTTAAAGGAAATCCAAAGTGTAACATCAAATAAGGGGTATCTTTTAAAATTTTGAGCATGAGATAACCACTCCACGTTTCAGAAGTGGAGTCTCTAGAACTAAGTTCATAAGTGGGACTTGGAGAACTCAATATCTTACAGGGAATGAAGATATATGCCAACTGATCACAACTATAAAGAAAAGTAAAAGAAAATTTTCAGATACCAAACCTTAGCCAACTTAATATCATTTCCTGATCTGTAGGATGGTTAACACCAGAAACACCTAAACAAACAGCTTGAACAGCAGACCTATTTGAACCTGATTTTGAAAGGGCTTCAGCCATAACCTGTTCCAATGTCTCCCTGGCAGCAGCTTCTGTTGAATCCAAGACATAGGGAAGAAAATAACTAAAAGAATCAAGATCTGACAATATTTTCCTTCTCCCATGTCCTTTTTAAATTAACTTCACAAGAAAGCTTTTAATTTATGGTCACCATTATTATATTGAAGTGGACTTTTCATTGCTAATGAAATGATGATGATCATAACAGAGCAACAAATAAAAAAGGGAAGAAGATTATCTATCTTGAAAACTGATTGTAGACGACAGAAAACATAATTCTCTTCACTGATAAAAACTAAAATTGAATGGAATGATCTCACCTCCAAAAGCTGATTATTGACAAAATGTCATCTAATTATAACGCCTCCACTTCAAAATTTAACATGTTAGTGATAAAGATTTTAAACCATGTCAATGTGATATTGTTTTGCTACAAATTGCTCCAATGCACATAATTATATGGATTTGATCACCTCAAACCACTGTTGAATAGTGTTATATCTAATAAATTTTTACATAATACTACAAATAGAGGTATTAACTATATAGTTCCAAAGAACACAACCGATAGAACCCTAACTAACAACGTTCTTTTTCCATTCAATCCATTTTTGTTCCATTTGTCACTTGCCAAGGGGGGGGGGGGGGGGGGCAACTACAAAGACTTGTCAAATCTTTCATACATAATTGATAATACAATCACAAAGTTCCAAAATTTATAAACCCTTTCTTCACTCTACCATCCTCCATTTCCTCTACGCTGGAACCACAACTTTTCCTCCAGAACTTCACAATTTTCCATTTTCTATTAATTGTTCATCATAATTCACATTCAATAGTAGATGAAATCAAATGAAGAAGAGCGAATGTAGGAGTAAGAGGTAGGGGGAAAAGTAATACCTCCAACGCTGTTGTGGTTGGAGCAACCGGCGACGGCGCGGGCGAGGAGGGGAGGAGGATCGGAGTGAGGGTGGAGGTGGAGGTGTTGGAGAGGGATGCAGACGCAGACGGTGGAGGTGGTACCACCGTCCAAGCCCAAAACGACGTGGGAGGGAGCATCGGGAGGCGGAAGGGCTTGGTGGTGGCGCTCGAAGCTCCAGACGTCTCCATTGGTGTACCCATTCTTCATCCTCGACGATGTCTCCCAGGCGACTGCGATAGAGAATTTAAAAGAGGGAAAAGTTGGTTAATGTTTTTCAATTCAATTCTCATTTTTACCACCACTTTTGTTTTCTGATTTTATTTTTTTTTAATCTTAATTTTATTTATTTATTTATTTATTTTATCTTAATTTTATTTATTTCTCCTCCCAAGTCTCACTTTCTTATATCTTCTTTTGATTTAATTTTAGTCATATATTATCAACGTTTAAATTAAAATTTTGATATAAAAAAATTACCGTATAATTTTTTTTATTGAGAAATATTATGATTATTTGCTTTAATTTATTCGGATTTTTTCAAATGACGCATTTAAGGTGCTATATTTTATACGAAGATATTTAATAAAACTTAATACGTTAATGACTTAAGTTGACTTTAAATTAAGTTATATTTAAGTTGTTGACTTACAACTTATTATTTTATTCCTATTTTAGTATTAAGGTTGTTTGATAAAATTAACTTTTAAGTTATTTAATTTAAGAATTAAAGTTGTTTGGTAAAATTAAATCCCATGATAACGATAATTATTTTTGTTTTACTTCTTATACTACTAAACAAAGAAATTAATTGTTAACAAGTTGATGATAAGAAAATAAATAGTAATTTTCCTCATAAACTTCTATAAATAATTAGAAATATATTTAAAAATATGATGAATTAAATTTGTTATTTTTCACCTTATTTCCACCCTAAAATATCATAATACATAAAAGAATAAAATTTTAGAAGTGATTTCAAGACTTTATGAACATTATGTTTGGTTCCAAGATAATGATAAAGAATGTGATTCTCATGTTTGGTTTCATTATTAAAAAATATGAAAGAAAAATCAAATATAATTAAAATTATTTTTAAATTATTTAATTTTATGTATAAAAAAAGCTAAAACAAGTTAAATGAGTTTCAAATAAAATATAAAAATAATTCATTTACTCTAAAATTATTTTTTATTTTTCTTCACTTTTTAATTTTTATTTTTTTTTAATTTTTTTTTTAATTTTTCCATAAATTTTTTGAGAACCAAACCTAGCTTAAATGCCTAAGTTTTTTTTTTAAAGGAAAATGTTTCTCAAATTAGAAATTATGGCTAATTAAATAATTTATTTAATCCTATTTTACCAAGATTATTAATTTCATAACAAAACTACAAGAGTAATTTATTTATTAGTCCCATCATAAATAAATGAAATAAAATAAAATATATTTAGAACATCATCAACCTAAATAAGTTATTTGCCATGTTATTTCCATTAACATATTTAGAACATCATGAATAACTCAAATCATCGTACTTAACTTAAATCACCTAACTTAACTCACATTGACGTCAAGACCTTAACCATGGATCCAATTTCTATCTTTACATTAATATTAGGTTTAAAGAATGAAAAGAATGCAAATTGTAGGAATTATCTTCCAACTATGGTAAAAGGGGCAAATATGCATAAATGAGAGATCCGACATTTGTGAAGTATGAGTAGACCTAAGTGTGGACCCTCACCCGATCCATCGGACCGGCACGACTCGCTATTAAAAGAGAAGAAGGAATGAAAAAGTTGAGTTCTCCAGTTTTGAAAAACTCGTCCCCGATGAGGAACGGTGTTGTATGGAGTCGCCACTTACTTTTTATTTTTATTTTTAAAATGGGGAAAATTAAGTAAGAACCAAAACCCCTAATGACCCCAGTATGGAAAAAAGCGGTCTGCGCAAACTAGATTCTGGGTCCGGGGATCAGGTTACCCATTGAGAAGGTACCTCATGCGAGGTAGCACCCCTCTAGGCCCGGAACTCGGTCTCTACTAATGAATTGCGTATGTGGGAGCATATAGGTCAAAGATGAAACCATAGGCTAAATAGATGTCATGAATCACACAATCCTAATTGGTATTTGGCATGCATATGAATTCAACCAACCAAAACAATGGGTGCGTACCTGTGGTCCCCAGCCATGCGCTGCATAAAAGGTCAGCCAAACACAGATAAACATGTAACAAACATTCAGGATTAAGCCCCATGCATGCATATGATTCAACAATCAAAACCAACGATGCATACCTGTGGTCCCTAGCCATGTGCTACAGCAAAGGGTGAGTCAGCCACGCAACATGTATTCAGAATCAAGCATCAAATTTTGTGCCAAAAAAGAAGAAAGCTAGTTGAGATCAGGTAATGGACTCCCCAAATGTCATACAAATCAAACTAGACTTATCCTGACCACACCACCCATAACTTCAAAATTGCCCATACTAACTGAAATCAGGCACTGACTTAAACCTTCAAGATGGCTCACAAGTGCCCTATAGCAAATGGGTTTGAACCCCAATGGATAAGGGCTCGAAAAAATGCCGAAATCGAGGGCTACCTAAAGTCCTCCAGCAGAACAGGTTGAACTAGTTCTCAACTGGTACAACCTATTGAGAAGAATTCCCAAATTTTTCTAGAAAACTCCTAAATGAGTGAGGATTCAAACAAAAGAAACGGTTCTCAATTCCGAGCTTGGATGAGTGAGAACCGGACCAAGAAAGGCAGGTGTTCCTCATGGTTGACAGAGGCAGCCAGTTATGGTGCTGAACCGGTTGAACCGGTTCCCAAATAGTTCATCCAATTGATAAAAAATCTCAAATTCTGTTAAAAAGTTCCTAAGTGATTAAGGAAGCAAACAAAAGAAACGGTTCTCAATTCCGAGCCCGGATGAGTGAGAACCAGACCAAGAAAGGCAGGTGTTCCCCATGGCTGACAGAGGCAGCCAGTTATGGTGCTGAACCGGTTCCCAACCGATTCATCCGGTTGATAAAAAAATCCTAAATTCAGTCAGAAAGTTCCTAAGTGATTAAGGAAGCAAACAAAAGAAACGGTTCTCAATTCCGAGCCCGGATGAGTGAGAACCAGACCAAGAAAGACAGGTGTTCCCCATGGCTGACAGAGGCAGCCAGTTATGGTGCTGAACCGGTTGAACCGGTTCCCAACTGGTTCATCCGGTTGATAAAAAATCCCAAATTTGGTCAGAAAGTTCCTAAGTGATTAAGGAAGCAAACAAAAGAAACGGTTCTCAATTCCGAGCCCGGATGAGTGAGAACCAGACCAAGAAAGGCAGGTGTTCCCCATGGCTGACAGAGGCAGCCGGTTTTGGTGCTGAACCGATTCCCAACCGGTTCATCCGGTTGATAAAAAAATCCCAAATTCGGTCAGAAAGTTCCTAAGTGATTAAGGAAGCAAAAAAAAGAAACGGTTCTCAATTCCGAGCCCGGATGAGTGAGAACCAGACCAAGAAAGGCAGGTGTTCCCCATGGCTGACAGAGACAGCCAGTTATGGTGCTGAACCGGTTGAACCGGTTCCCAACTGGTTCATCCGGTTGATAAAAAATCCCAAATTCGGTCAGAAAGTTCCTAAGTGATTAAGGAAGCAAAAAAAACAAACGGTTCTCAATTCCGAGCCCGGATGAGTGAGAACCAGACCAAGAAAGGCAGGTGTTCCCCATGGCTGACAGAGGCAGCCAGTTATGGTGCTGAACCGGTTCCCAACCGGTTCATCCGGTTGATAAAAAATCCCAAATTCGGTCAGAAAGTTCCTAAACCATTCATAACCAATCAACAACAATCATGTGTGGCTTTTATTATCCACACCCAAGCAATACAATCTTCATATCAAAGGGAAGAAAAGATGATGAGGAAGGAGAAAAACATATGGAGACGAGGAAAATAAACTGTCAGCAAAGAAAATTCAGCATGCTTACCTCAGAATCTCCACCAAATATGATCTGTGTATGCCAATGATGACTCCCAAAACTAAGATGCTGTTATTCTCCTTTTCAAAGAAACCACAGTGCTGAAGCTTTCCCCAACGCTCTCAACTCAGAAGATGCTCCTAACCTTTTTGTTTCTCTCACCAGCAAAATTTCCCCTCTCTCAGAAAATGCCAAAAGGTCTTTTGCTCTCCTCTCTTCCCACCTTTTATACTCATACCCCTCTCAGAATTTGAGCCTCCTGGGTTCCTTCCCCTTCAGCACCGAAATCCCCTTCATCAGCATGGGAACCACACCCCTCATTACTTCTCTTAAACTTACAAGGCCAGCTCACTCCCTTCAACTTTCAGCTTGCTTCACCACCAAGAATCCATATGGATTCGTGATGGGCTGCAAGGAACCCAAACCAAGGCCCAAAATGGACCCACAACATTGCCTAAAACCAATATGGAGCTTACGGGCCTGAGCCATGTAGGATTTGGGCCCCAAAATTACTAGAATTAGTGTTTTACCTCAGCTAACTCAATGAACCGGCTGAACCGGACGAATCGGATGCCCACCTATCGAACCGATGGCAAAAAATTTTAAAAATTTGATAGAATGTTCCTAGAAGAGTAAGGAATCCATGAAAAAAAACGGTGCATGATTCCAAGTTCGGAAGAGGGAGATATGATAAAAACAATTACCAAAAATCATTGTTCTACACCGGCTGACTCGATGAACCGGCTAAATCGGCTGCCAACCAGCTGATGTTCCTGGAAGAATAAGGAATCCATAAAAAGAAACGGTTCTTGATTCTGAGTTTGGATGAGGGAGATACGATAAAAACAAGCCCGAGTGCTCCGAATCTCAACATGCCCCTATAAACTCCAACTAAGCTAAATCATCGGGATGACCCCACTTCCTTCCTATAGCGTGATGTGAATGACTAGGAAAATGGCCATGGTGACCCTCCAAAATGAACCACATATGCACCACAATGGACCACAGACAAACCAACACGAGGCTCGGACACCGACTAAGCCCAAAAGGGGCCCTAGTGGTGCCATATGCGAACGATGGGTGGATGTGACACCCGAAGGATAAATGCCAGTGTCGAAGGACAAAATTGAGGGTCTACACTAAGTAAGAACAAATAAGCAAGTCATGGAAATAAAAGATGATCAATAAATGTTATGGGGTGAGATAGATGGCAAGTAACCATGAAAAAGGACGTTTGAAGCATTGCCCATATTTTAGGAACTAGCCCACTAATCTAGTTAGCAAATCCTCTCTCAAGACTTCAACCATTGCCACTTGACCATCAATATGCATTGCTTACTCTGCCCATGGCACTTATCATTGCAATCGTATCGTTTGTCTCTACACATGCAACCTGTATCAAGCTCAACAACCAATCTCTTTGTCATGCCACCTTCATAGGGCTTGTTACACCATTACATGCCACCTGCCTCTTATCTATATAGTTTTTCTTGGCTTGTGCCATGTGTCTAGCAAGTGTCTTAGCCCACTAATTGTCCTATATTATATACCTTACAACTTCTCATGCCACGTGTCATGCTCTTGTTGTGTTAGTAGCCCTTTGCTTAAGCTTTCCCCAATGCTAAGGTGTCATATTATGTACATCCAAGTGTCATGCCTTAGTATCCCATGACCTTGCTTGGTCTCTCACCAATGCTAAGTGTTGCATCATGTTAAGCTCTCACGTGCTACTTGTTGGCACCTTAGATCTAATCAACATAAGCAATATCAAATTTTAAAAAAAAAATGATATTTTAGGGTTAAAGTACTAACCTTTAGCTTTAGATATTCCCAAACCTCAAAATCCAAGTGTTGAAGACGACCTTAAAGTTATTGGAAGTCTCATAAACCCACAATCTTCAACCCAATGACTCAACCTTGTTCTTGGCACACTTTCGCTGGGGAGGAAAGAAAGGTGAAGACTATGACTTTCTTTCTCTTTGGATGATGAAAGACAAAAGTTATGGAAACTTTAACCCTTGTGGGGTATTTATATGGTTTCTAATTAGGTTTAAGTGACTTGAGCCCACATAGGCTTGGGTCACATAATCTAACCCAAAATAGGTCCTAATTGATTAATTAATCCAATAGAACCTACTAATTAATCAATTACTCAAATCTAGATACCTTGTTCACTTACCCTTGTGCAACCTTACGTAATTATCAAAACGCCCTTATATACAAAAGTGAACTTTGAGCCAATTCGACCCTCATAATCCATGTCAACAAGGTATATGAGCTCAGAGCGAAGACCACTAGGATCCATAGGAGTATTGGTGATGTAGGACAACCCTAGGATGGTTGCCTACACTCAAGGGTAGGTGGGCTAAGGTTTTATTTTTAGGGTGTAAGGAGAGGAACAATGAATAAATTTTATGGTATAGAAAATTATAAGATAAGAAATAAAGAGAATGAAGAAACAATGAAGAAAAGATGGAAAACCTTAGAGTCTCACTAAGGCCTTCTAGGAGTCTCACCTAAAAGAAAATCAATGGAGTCTCACCATTGAGGGTTGCAACCTTGCAATGAAAGAAAGTATAATATTATTCATCAAATTCATTCCTTTGATTTACATTGATTAGCCTATTTATAGGCTTCTCTAAGAAATCCAAAGTCTACTAGGACTCTAATCACCTATCATGACTCAAATTTTAATTATATTATAACTCAATTAGCTAATCCTAATTAGACTCCAACAAATACCAATTCCTATTCAATTCTAATTAATATTAATCCTATTTAAAGTTTACTTAGGTCTTCCATTTCTTCCTTGAATAAACTTTAAAAGGCTTTCCCCCATCAATTCTCCCCGGTTTGAAAGAACTCGGCTTCGACGAGTTAGATGCTTGATACAATTCATAGAGATCGGGGTTAATCTTCTGAAAATCCGTTGACGTAATCCATGTATTCTCAGAATGTGGTTTGCCTCTCCATTTCACCAAAAAATTTTGGTATCCACCTTGTCGAGTAGACACAAGTTGATCATCAAGAACATACTTGATCTCAGGAGGTGGGCTAAGAGTAGGTGGTAATTGAAGATCCAACTCTTCACTTACATCGTTGTGATGGCCATGGTAGATATACAAATCTTCCACAGTAAATATTGGACTAAAATGCAAGTTTGAAGGGAGCTCTAACAAATAAGCATTCTCACCCAACCGCTTTAGTACCCGAAATGGACCCGCTTTCTTAGCTTGAAGCTTTTGATATGTGCTCGGATGAAATCTTTTTGGTCATAAACGAACCATCACTAGATCACCTTCTTGAAACTGAATATATCTTCGATATGCATCTGCTGCCTCTTTATAGTTATCATTGCTGATTTTGATTTTTTTTCTCATACCTTTTCATGTATATCTCGTATATGATGTGCAAATGCATCACCATCTTGGCTGGTGCAGACAGAAGTAGGTAATAGTATAAGATCAACAGGTTGCTTAGGTTTCAGCCCATATGCCACTTCAAAAGGTGAGTACCCAGTAGTACGATTAGTGGAGCTATTGAAAGCAAATTCGGCTTGTGGTAAAACATTATCCCAATTTCTCAACTGATCTCTCACAATGCATCTCAAAAGATTACCAAGATTGTGATTGACAACTTCTGTTTGTCCATCAGTTTGAGGATGAAAAGAACTTGAAAATTTTAATTGAGTACCTAGCTTGGCCCACAAGGTTTTCCAAAAATAGCTCATAAACTTGACATCACGATAAAAAACAATAGATTGTGGTAATCCATTCAATCGAACTACTTCTTTAAAGAATAAGACAACAACATAAGAAGCATCCGAAGCCTTCTTACATGGGATAAAATGTGCCATTTTGGAAAATCTATCAACCACAACAAATATAGAATCAAAGCCCCGTTGTGTCCTTGGTAATCCAAGTACAAAATCCATGCTCAAGTCTTCCCAAGGTTTGAAAGGAACTGGTAATGGCGTATATAACCCCGTATTTTGCTTTGAACCTTTTCCTACTTAACATGCTCGACATTGTTTGATAACCTTCCAAACATCCTTCTTTAAACTAGGCCAAAAGAAGTGATCTTCCACCAAAGCAATGGTCTTATCTCGTCCAAAATGTCCACCCATTCCGCCTCCATGAAGTTCCCATATGACATGATCACGTAGAGAAGTCCTTGGTAAGCATAAACGATTTTTATAAAACAAGTACCCTTCTAAAATCTGGAAATCAATACATGTTGCTTTTGAACCACTCAAAAGAGAGGAATAAACATCTCCAAAATCAGCATCATTGTCATAGCAATGCTTTAATTCTTCAAATCCAATTGTAGTGGTTGACATGTTTACTAAGAGAAGGGTCTTCCTACTAAGGGCATCAGCTACTTTATTTTCAATTCCTACACAATGCTTTAAATTAAAGGTAAACAATTGAAGAAAACTACTCCATTTTGCATGTCGAGAGTTAAGCTTCTTTTGAGAATTAAGATATCGCAAGGCTTCATGATCTGAATACAAAACAAATTCCTTGTAACTGAGATAATGTTGCCAATGCCTAATTGCTTGCACCACCACATAGAATTCAAGATCATATGTGGAGTATTTTTTCTTTGCCCCATTGAGCTTCTCACTAAAGAAAGCCACAGGATGTCCCTCTTGGCTAAGAACTGCTCCAATTCCCACATAGGAAGCATCACAGGCCACCTCAAATACTTTCTCAAAGTCTAGTAGACGTAGGATAGGAGGGTTCACCATCTTGGATTTGATTTCTTCAAATGCCTTGTTGGCCGCCTTGGTCCAAATAAATTAACCAGGTTTCATGCATTCAGTAATTGGGGCCATAATAGAGATGAAATTTCGAATAAATCGTTGATAGAATATAGCCATTCCATGGAAGCTTCGCACCTCATGGATAGTTATTGGTACTGGCCAATCAAAAATAGCTTTAATCTTCTCCGGATCTGTTTTAACACCCTTAGAAGACACAACAAAGCCAAGAAATACAACACTAGGGCTCATGAAAGTACATTTTTTCAAATTAATGTAAAACTTTTCAGCCCTAAGAGTGCACATTACTTGCTTCAAGTGCTCCTCATGATCTTCACAAGATCGACTATAGATAAGAATATCATCAAAATAGACAACAACAAACCGTCCAATAAAAGGTTTTAATACCTGCGTCATAATCCGCATGAAGGTACTTGGAGCATTGGTTAGTCCAAACAACATGACTAACCACTTATACAATCCATCCTTAGTTTTGAAAGATGTCTTCCGTTCATCCCCTGGTCTAATACGTATTTGATGATATCCACTTCTTAGATCAATCTTTGAGAAGATTACTGATCCAACCATCATATTTAGCATGTCATCAAGTCTTGGAATTGGAAATCGATACTTGATTATGATTTTGTTGATTGCACGACTATCCACACACATCCGCCATGATCCATCCTTCTTTGGTGTTAGTAGGGCGGGAACTCCATAAGGACTTAGGCTTTCACGAATAAAGCCTTTAGTAAGTAATTCATCAACTTGCCTTTTCAATTCAGCATGCTCTGTTGGATTCATTCTGTAGGCTGGTAAATTTGGTTATGATGCATCGGGCATCAAATCAATGGCATGTTGTACGTCACGCATAGGAGGGAGTTCATTAGGTAACTCTGCAAGCCACAAGTTAGAAAAGTCATCAAGGATTTTACGTGCGTTTGCTGGATATTCCTTATCTTGTTCTTTAAATTCTTCCACTTTCCGAGCCATTAAAGCAAAAATAACTTTAGTTTCCTTGCTCTCATTTTCAAATTGACACATAGTAAGTACATTTTTTGCTTGTGCATTCTCATCTGACTTCTTAATTGGAGGGACTTCTTTCATTGGACGAAGGATCTTCTTACGTCCGTTGTGTATGAGAGCATATGTATTTTCATAGTCGTCATGTTGAACCTTTCTATCAAAGAGCCAAGATCTTCCAAGTAAAATATGACTTACTTTAATGGGTAAGACCTCACACCATACAGACTCTTCAAAGTCCTTACCAAAAAAAAATGTTACTAAACAACGAAAACTTACCGAGATAAAGGTGTCATTAACCCATGCTACTCTGAATGGATTTGGATGTCTCTTTGTTTTAAGGTTTAGCTTCTCAACAAGTTCTTGTGAAACTATGTTCAAACTGCTACCTCCATCAATGATCATGATGCATAATCTCCCTTGGCAAGAAATACGTGTTTGGAAAATGCTAGTACGTCGCCAATATTCTTCTCCTTTTACTTTTGGAACAGTTAATAAAGGTCGTACTACAAGACTATGTCCTTTCGTCATACCATCATAGTAGTCACATTCTTCACTAACTTCATCTTCATTGTAGGTCTCTTCTTCCTTTGGGTAACTTTCCAATTCAGATTCTGGTTCTTCAACACAAAAGTGTAAACCTTTGGTTGGGCATACAATAGCATAATGACCATGCCCACCACACTTAAAGCATAAAGGAGTCACGTCTACTTTTTTTTATCTCCAATACTCATTGAAGTTTTACCCTTATTACCATTCTTATGAGCCACATTCGAAGTTTGTTGAGTGTTGCCCCCACCATTCACATGATTAGAAGTTCTGAAGTTTGATGTGCTTAAAGGTTTGCTTGCTGTCCTGTTGGAGAAAATGCTCCCAATTTGTGAACTTGGACACCTGGAAACTCGAAATTTGAGGTCTTCTTCTATTTTGAGGGCTAGTTGATAAACATCATCTATGGTATAAGTGTGTGCAGCTATCATCTCAAGTTGAATCTCCATTCAAAGTCCAGCTTTGTAGCGGGTTGCAAGTTGAGCATCACTTTCCCGCACTTGATTTCGAATGCTCAATTCATGGAATTCTTCTGTATATTCTTCAACGGACTTGGTACCTTGTTTAAGGGAAAACAATTTTATATACACAAGTTGTTCATAATCAATTGGGAGAAAGTGCTCCTTCATCTTCAACTTTATCTCGTCCCATGTGTCAATAGGCGGTTGGTCAGTTCTATGAGCTTGATTCTCAATATTATGCCACCATAGACGTGTTGTTCCTTTCAACTTTGCCTTACAAAACGAACTTTTCTATTTTCGGGCATTGCATACCAATCAAAGTAATCTTCCATTGACATAATCCAATCAAGAAAAACTGTTGATTTAGTTTTCCATAAAGTTCAGCAACTTTAAGACATACATTTTTTGTCACATCATCATCTAGCTCAAAAAGTTTGGCCCTTATTTGATTCCCCATCATAAAATTGTCTTGTTCTTCGCGTGATCGACTTGGCGATTGTCTAAATTGATGACTTGCGATCTCCTCTTCAATTGGTCATTTTTCTTGGCTCTTTTCTAATAACTTCATGATCTCATCAAGTTTGCTATTTAGTTGTATTATAACATCTTGATGGGATTGTTGTGTGGCTAAAATTTCCTCCAAGCGTATTGTAGTGGCATCTTGATTGCTAGAAGTTTTTTTGGAACTCATGCTTGCATAAGTTGCTCCGCTCCTTAATTGCATATGCCTTCAAGCCAAGAGTTTTGGCTCTGATACCAAAATTGATGTAGGACAACCCTAGGATGGTTGCCTACACTCAAGGGTAGGTGGGCTAGGGTTTTATTTTTAGGGTGTAAGGAGAGGAACAAGGAATAAATTTTATGGTATAGAAAATTATAAGATAAGAAATAGAGAGAAAGAAGAAACAATGAAGAAAAGATGGAAAACCTTAGAGTCTCACTAAGGCCTTCTAGGAGTCTCACCTATAAGAAAATCAATGGAGTCTCACCATTGAGGGTCGCAACCTTGCAATGAAAGAAAGTATAATATTATTTATAGGTTTCTCTAAGAAATCCAAAGTCTACTAGGACTCTAATAACCTATTATGATTCTAATTCTAATTATAACATCCAAAGTTTACTAGGACTCTAATAACCTATCATGACTCAAATTCTAATTATATTATAACTCAACTAGCTAATCCTAATTAGACTCCAACAAATACCAATCCCTATTCAATTCTAATTAATATTAATCCTACTTAAAGTTTACTTAGGTCTTCCCTTTCTTCCTTGAATAAACTTTAAAAGGCTTTCCCCCATCAATTGGCTCCCTCATAATCCAATTCTAAAGTTGATTCTGTAGGACCTCAGGCCTTACCAACTCTCCTAAAAGCAATTGCTGTTAGGAAAGGCGCATATCCTAGCCTTATAGTACATTCACCTAAGCGCCCACGACGAACACAAGGGGAGTTGATGGACACAGCCAACCCTTCAATCTACCAACAATCTCCTCCCTAGCGACACCCCTGGGTTTCGAACCCTTAACATCGGCTCTGATATCACTTGTAGGATCTCAAGCACTACCAACTCTCCTAAAAGCAATTGCTGTTAGGAAATGCACATACCCTACCTTTATAGTGCATTCACCCAAGCGCCCACGACGAACACAAGGGGAGTTGATGGACGCGACCAACCCTCCGATCTGCCAACAGATTCAATATCTCACTATAGAGAATCAACTGAACTCCAATATCCTATGTAAATAACAACGAGACACTACGTGCTCGGATCCATGACTTGCTATCCATTGTGTTCAGTTTCCCCATGAACTGGTGTTCATTGTCTAACAAGGTGAAAGTTATCAGCCTTTCAAGACTACCTCTATTATCCTTGAGTTATAGATCCTCCTATTGTGTTTAACTGACATGTTTTATCTCTCAAAGAGCCTATGTCAAGTTCCACTTAAAGAACTATTATGACCATAGTTTCCATGAACACATCTCTTTAGGATCACCTAAGAGGACACATAATCTCAATCCCATGAGATATCATGGTGCCTCTATTGATAATATCTATTGTTACTGGCTTCCATCAATAGTGACCAAATCCATAGGAAATATATGATTAACTTATGATCTCACCCATAGGTCAAAGCCATTACTAACTTTAGCATAAATTCAATATTCTCTCAAGGTTGAGAGACAACACAATGAAGCAACTTGATGAGGTCATGACTACTTAACAACCTTCAGTCATGACTCATCGTAGGTTTTGTCCAATGTATAACCATACACACTAGTGCACTCACCATAGGAAAACCATCCTGATAGCCAAAACCAACCATCCTTCTAATTAGGAGGTGATGCACTACAACCTTTAATGGGTTACCTACACCTATGAACCGGTTGTCAACGAGTCATCTATTTGCAAGGAACCCATGACTTAGATCTTATGTGCAACTCCTAATGCACATAAGTCACGTACAATGCAAAAGATGTAGACAAAAATACTCATAATGTATAATACATTGAATAAGGATAGACAAAAGTGAAACCGGAACATCATTAATAAATAATGAATTCCAAATTTATTATATCATATTATGCTTTTAAGGGCTTTATCCTAACATTCTCCCACCAACCCTCAAAGCATCATGCCTATAAAGCATGTCAAATACTTATCTGAAACCTATGTTATCCCTATCACCAACATAGACTCTCCTTGTTAGTGTCTTGGTGAAGGGATCTACCGGGTTCTCCACATAATTTATATTGTTAACCATCGTCACCCTCTAAACTATCTCAACAATTTGGATCAAAAGCACATAATCCCTCGTACTCAAAAGATACTAGAGTATATGCTTGACATAGTATAATTTTCCTATTTTTGTTATCCCTAAGGACTTTAAACCTAAGAATATATTGTGTTCCTTCTAGATTTCCATCTAGAACCAAGTAGACAACTAGATCTTAATTGATGACAATATCCCTACATCATTCTCAATGAGTAGATTATCATCTACCTACAAGATCCTAGAATACCACCATGCTTCCCTATAGAATCTTTTAGATCCTATAAGAAAATAATTTAGAATCCTTTAGAATAATTTAGAAAAGAAAACTTTGCTCTCTAATTTATTTTCTCAAGTTTTATTTTCTTAATCTACACTATTCCAAAATTAAGCAAATAATATGCTTTAAAATCTAATTTTCAAGAAAAATTTATATCCATTAAAATTACTAAGAGTTTTATACTATTTACATAAGAAGCATTCAATAATTTCGGTGACCCTTTTAAAAAAAAAAAATTATCTATGATGAGAATTTCCAAAAGTTTATTTATTCACCAAATTGGAATGGTTGTGCTTATAAGAAATATCCAATTTCATAAAGATTTTAAAATAAGAGAATCCTCTCTTACTATAGAAACTCAAGTCCTTAAAGATCTCAAATAACAAACTTTGGAAAAAAAAAATCTTTTAAGGATTTTTAGAAAAGGAAACTAGATTCTCTTACAATCTTAAAAAAACTTTGCATATAAAAAATTCCTTAACAGCAGCATCATTCCAATTTTTGAATAAAACTTAAGTTTGGAACTAACCTTCTCATGAAAATTTACTTTTCATAAGAAAAACCAAAATTAGAAACTTTTTAAAAAATACTTCTCATCTCATACAATATAACAATATGCATAAAAAGGATCTATTCAAAAATAGATCTCATGGTCAAGGGATAATTTTTACAACTTTCCAATTGTGAACCAAAGCTAATTGTCTTCAAATTAACACTAATATTTGGCATCAAAACTTGCCAAAAGAAAGCTCATGTATAGCTGCCATAATTCAGCAACTTTCAAGCCTAACAAGCGGCCCAAAAGATGAGCCAAAACAAGCAAAAAGAATTGGACTCGTATGCAATCCCATTACAACATACCCTCTGCACAGCTTTGCTTTAAACGGCCATATCTCCCTCGTTTCAACTTTGAATCTCAAATTGTTTATGGTGTTTGATTTTTGACTTCCTAAGCTTCAAAAGCATATGCAGCTTGCCATAAGAAACTCACAGGAGGATGCCCCGATTTTGAGTCAAATTGAACATTGTTGTGCAACCATGGATCTAAAAAAAAGCTCTCCTTTCTTTTCTTTTTTTAATCAATCAAAGGAAGGATTCAACATTTCTTCCACAACCATTAAAATCCTTGAATCTTCATAGATGATGCTCCAATAAATATCCAATCTTTATTGACATCATTTAGGAATTCATCTCTTGTAGTCAACCTACACTCCTTTAATGAAGGTTACAACCAAATCTATGAAGAAACAAAGAATGAAAATAAAATATCTCATTCAATCGTAACAAGTAATAATAAAAGGGAACATACAAGTGTCCTTTGGCCATGGGATAAAATCAAGGCTACAAAAAAAATGTTAGCACACACTAAATAAAGATCTAAGCATGCTTATAACAATATGCTTTGATACCAGTTGTTGGCACCTTAGATCTAAGCAACATAAGCAATATCAATTTTTAAACAAATTGATCTTTTTAGGGTTAAAGTACTAACATTTGGGTTTGGATGTTCCCAAACCTCAAAATCCAAGTGTTGAAGACGACCTTGAAGTTGTTGGAAGTCTCATAAACCTATGATCTTCTGCTCGATGACTAAACCTTGTTCTTGGCACATTCCGATGAGGAGGAAATGAGGGTTGAGAACTCTTTTTCTTTCTTGATGATGGAAGACAAAAGTCATGGACACTTTAACCCCTAGGAGGTATTTATGGTTCCTAATTGGACTTAAGTGACTTGAACTCACATGGGCCTGAGTCACTTAATATAACCCAAAATGGGTCCTAATTGATTAATTAACCCAATAGGGCCTACTAATTAATTAAGTAGCCAAATCCAAAGACCTTATTCACTTACCTTTGTGCAACCTTGCGTAATTATCAAAACTCCCTTATGCACAAACGTGAACTTAGAGTCAATTCGACCCTCATAATTCATGCCAACAAAGTATATAAGCTCAGAGCGAGGACCACTAAGACCCATGAGAGTACCAGCTCCCTCAAAATCCAATTCTGAAGTTGATTCAACATCTCACTATAGAGAATCAACTGAACTCCAGTATCCTATGTAAATAACAACGAGACACTATGTGCTCGGGTCCGTGACCTGCTATCCATTATGTTCAATTTCCCCATGAACCGGTGTTCGTAGTCTAACAAGGTGAAAGTTATCAACCTTTCAAGACTATCTCTACTAACCTTGAATTACAAATCCTCTTATTATGTGTTCAACTGTCATGTTTAAACTCTCAAAGAGTCTATGTCAAGTTCCACTTAAGGAACTCCTATGACCATAGTTTCCATGAACATACCTCTTTAGGATCACTCAAGAGGACACACTATCTCAATCTCATGAGATATCATGGTGCCTCTATTGAGAGTACCTATTGCTACTAGTTTCCATCAACAGTGATCCAATCCATAGGGAATATATGATCAGCTTACGATCTCACCTGTAGGTCAAAGTCATTGCTAACTTTAGCACAAACTCAATATTCTCTCAAGGTTGAGAGCCAACATAATGAATCAGCTTGGTGAGGTCATGACTATTTGACATCCTTCGGTCATGACTCACCATAGGTCATGTCTAATGTGTAACCATACACATTAGTGCACTCACCATGAGAATATCATTCAATAGCCAAGATCAGCCATCCCTCCAATTAGGAGATGGTGTACTACAACCTCTAATGGGTTGCCTAGACCCATGAATCGATTGTGAACAAGTCAGCTATTTGCAAAAAACCTATGACTTTGATCTTCTGTGCAATTATTAATACACCTAAGTCACATACAATACAAAAGATACAAACAAGAATGTTCATAATTGATACATGAAATAAGAATAGATAAAAGTAAAATTGGAACATCATTAAATAAATAATGAATTCCAAATTTATTACATCATGTTATGCTTTTAAGGGCTCTATCCTAACACTAATTAACCCATTAATATGCATATAAGCAACCCATGTGTGTCAAGCCCCATTTTGGCCCACATATTTAATGCATTTTGCCCTTATGTGCTAAGCCCTCTATTTAGCTCATGGCTTGCATGAGTTGCGTTGTTGGTTTATACATGTCAACCTTGTTGATTCCTTCCATCTAAGAGGCATTCATAACTCATGTCTTATGTCATGACTACAACCCATAGTATTGTGGCCATGGGTTGCATTACACTCACAACATTGCATCAATGCATGCATGCTAATTAACAAGGCTCACCATCACACCTTGGTCATATTCGAGGCCTCATTTTGTGCTCTTGGGTAGTATAGTTGTTGCCACCCATACTCCATCACCACTTTAGAGAGAGTCATCCCCTCCCTTAAAAGTATTTTAAGTATTTTTCATTACGTTAGGAGAGACATTATAAGTGATTCCACATGCATAATGAGTTTTCTAAAATCTAAAATTAAAGAAAATCTAGAAAAATGTGTATCCACTTGAAACCCCCTCACAATGTATCTACTTCAAAGGAAAAATCTCAAAGTCTATGAAATCACACACTTGAAGCTTTGTTGAGTACTTGAGCCACCCATGTAATGCTTTGTGTGCGTGTGTGCCCGCTGTGTTTCTACATTCAAGTCACCACCAAGTTGTGCTTGTGTGTCCCCAATGTGCTTCTACATTCAAGTCACCACCAGGTTATTGCCTTGCACTAATAGCCCACCTCCTTGCATTGATATTTACAAGTTACCTTGTACATTACAAGCACTTATAGGTACAAGGTACCACGTTGTGAGACTTTAATGTTGTGTTAACCCAAGTGGGAATTTTTTTAAAAAAATAATTTTTCAAGAATTAAGAATTGACAATTAAAAATTATTTCTGACAAACCCCGGAATAATAGCAGGCTGTCCAAAAATATCAGTCAAAAATTTGAAAAAAAAAAGAAAGGAATTGAGAAAACATGATACCTCAAAAAACCCATAAGTAAAAAGAAATATTTGGAGAGAGAGCCAAAATTGAGATGAGGTTGACATGCCACCAAAAAGTTTGAAATAGTGAGCACTCAAATGTGGCAGATGGTGAGTCAAAGTGTTATGCAATGCATTAAATTTTTGGAGGAGGGGGGACATGTTATGTCAAATAGATGCATTAGGATAGGGAGGAGATTCACCCCTATTTCACAGCAATAATCAAGGTTGGTGCTCCATCCTATCCATACCCACATGCATGCACTTGAATGTGCCCACAATTTCATCTCTCTCTCTCTCTCTCTCTCCATATGTACATGCATAAGAATTTAGGGCGGTGGTTGTCTCTTGAGATGGACTAGTGTACCTCACAGCAGCAAGGACACAACCCTTGTTACTCCCCCTGCCACCAGCCACAATGATGCATGGCTTGGCTGGTAGAAGTAAAACCCTTTTTGTTTTATATCCATCTAATTAAGAAGCAATGTGTTAGATTTAGAATAAGGGGATGATTTTGAGGGAGGTTGGAAGGATTTTTAATGTTTGAAAATATTATTTTTATGAAAAACAAATTTTTTAAAATCTAAGAAATCATTGAAGTGATTTGAGGACAATCACTTTATAAATGAATTTAAAAAAAAAAAAAACTATTTTTATATAATACATTATTAAAAACATTTTTTTAATTATATAAAATAATAAATAAGTTTTTTTAAATATTTATTATAAAAATACTAATAATACAAGTATTATAAACTAAATTTTTTTAATCATAATCACTTTTAAATTACGATCTTACTTTTTCAATATAAGTTCCCATGTATCTTATATAAAAATTACTATTAAAATTTTATTTTAAAAATAAAAAATAAAAAATAAATATATATATATCCAAATGAACATTAAAATTCAAAGCTATCTCTTAAATTAATTACTTTACACTAAATTTAAACATCAATATTCAGATTGAATTTGTCTTCTATAGAGACATTTTCTTGATTGGTAGGTCACATATTTGCCTTCTAAAGAGACATTTTCTTGATTGTAGGTCACATATTGACATAAATTTAAAAATAGTTTTTAAATTATTTTTAAAAAGTGATTCCATTTCATAAAAAAAAAAAAAAAAAATCTCAATCAACAACTAGGTGACTTAGAGAATAATTTAGGCATATCTTAAAAATAAATGCTTTGCTCAAGAAAGGCATGATGGGTATGCTTCTTTAACACTCCTAATCACATGTAGTCAAAAATTAACAAAACTTTAATTATTATCTGACATTACCCCAATTCATGGGATCATAATCTTGGAATGATTTAGAAAAAGATGTTACCAGAAGTTAGACCCATATCATCCAAAAATTAAAAACCCTATCCAAATTGTTGTCAAGGGGATGCTGAGGCTGAGGCGGTGGTCTTCCAGATTAGCTGACAGTGGCCGGTTTTCATGGATCTACAGATCACCCACCTGGCATAGGCCACAGGGGCCATAATACCATCCCAAAGGGTACTACTCATGGTACGGAACACGACAAACTCTAGCTTTTCTAATCATGGAAAACCAAGGCCAATTTTGTAAAATTTGGTGTCCCGATTCGCAAAATTTCCGTCCACATTGACAAACCCATGTGACCCACTGTCTTAAATGATGGAGCCCCTCATCTCCTGGCATGGGCATTTTTTTATACTAAAATTATTATATGTTTTTGTTCTAATTTGGTTTTAATTTTTTGGGTAAAGAGATGGGGCTGTTACAGCAGTTACCAAAGAAATTTTAGGCAAGTACAGATTTAATTGTGTCAGAAATCTTTGGCAGTTTCTCAAGAAACAAACAAACCAGCTAGAAATGAAATTTTCCATTCATACAACACACATGACACAACCCATGTTCTGATTTCTTTATTCAGGAAATACTTGCTGCCCCTGTCCACAACCATCATCATCTTTTCATATCTTCTTTAGATTTTCAGTCCCGGTTTCAAGTTTTTATCTTTGGCTTCAGTCATGCATTTATGCTCTCTCTTGTCGCTCTCTTCTTTCCCATTTTTCTTGTGAGAGTTGTTGCCTCAGATCTGCAAGTGAACTGGGTCTGCTGATGGAAGGTGTGCGGGTGTAAGAAAGAGTTGCAGGTGGGTTTCCCTGGTGTTTTCTCTTTTTATTTCTGCCACGGCTTTCAACAAGGAAAATCAAATGCCAGCTTGTAGTAAAGGTAACTTGATGTTTCTGCTATAACTTGAGTGTTTGTTGTTCAAACTGTTGAGACACTTACAAGTCTCTGTATTATTTTTTGAAACTTGGGAGAAGTTGTTGGGTGTGATTGAAGAGTTGGGTTTTTTAAGCCCTTTATGTAAATTCCTTCTGTGTGTTGTTGAATTAATAGTTGTGAGCTAGCTCTTACAGCTGAAAGCAAAATTCTTATTTTCTTGGTAAAATTCTAGGAAGCCCCATAAGTTCTCGAGGTGTGTGGCAGATGGTGAAGGTCCCAGGAATGGAGGTTTGGGGCCTAATACTTGTGGTGATGGTCTCTGTGTTTGTTGGGAATGGAGAAGCGCAGACAAAGTCTTTGTTGATAAACTGTGGCACAAATTCCAGTGTTAATGTGGATGGTAGGAGGTGGGTGGGTGACTTGGCTCCTGAAAACAATCTTACCCTAAGTTCTCTGGGTGTTGCTGCCTCCACAGACACATTTAGCGGGGATACAACCTTTGCTCAGCTCTATGAAACTGCCCGGATTTTCCCAGATAGTTTGAATTACACAGCTAGCCTAAACCAGGGAAACTATTCTGTTAGGCTCCATTTCTATCCATTCTCCTTTGAGAAGTACAACACAAACGAATCTTCATTCAGTGTGGTGGCAAATGGTCTTAAGTTGGCATCCCAATTGAATGTTCCTGGTGAGATTTCGCACAAGAATTCATATTTGCAGAGTTCAGGAAGTAATTCAAGTTCATTCTCTATGATTAAGGAATATTTCCTGACTGTTGATTTGGGTCTGCTTGTGATTGAGTTTGCCCCAACTAAAGGATCATTTGGGTTTATAAATGCCATAGAAATTGTCCCAGTTGTAGATAATCTCTTCTTCAGCTCTGTCAGTAAAGTGGGTGGAACAAATAGTGTTCTGAATTTGAGCGGTCGGGGTATTGAGGCTATGTATAGATTGAATGTTGGAGGTCCTGAGATTACACCAGATCAGGATTTGGATCTATGGAGGACATGGGAAGTGGATTCCAGTTACATGTTCACAGCAAATGCCGGGTCAGAAGTTCATAATAGTTCCAATATTACCTATGCTTCCATGAATGATTCAGTGGTTGCCCCTCTTGCAGTGTATGAAACAGCAAGATCTATGTCTAACACTGAAGTCCTGGAGAAAAGGTTCAACATGTCATGGAAATTTGAAGTGGATCCCGATTTTGAATATTTAATTCGATTACATTTCTGTGAGCTGTTTTATGAAAGGGCAAACCAGAGGAGCTTCAGAATCTACATTAACAACAGGACTGCAGCAGATAATTTTGATGTTTTTTTGCGAGCAGGAGGGATGAACAAGGCATATCATCAGGACTTTTTGGATATGGTGTCCTCAAAAATCAACACCCTTTGGATCCAGCTGGGTCCTGATACAACGGTAGGTGCCTCAGGAACTGATGCTATCTTGAACGGGCTGGAGATTTTCAAGCTTAGCCGTAATGGGAATCTTGCCTATGTAGAGAGGTTTGACTCAACCAAGAGTTCAGCAGGCAGCAAAACTTCAAAAACTCAAACTCTTTGGGTGGGACTTGGAGCCGGTGTGGCTTCCATTGCTATGATGGCTGTCATATTTAGTCTCATCTTCTATTTCTGCAAAAGATGGAGAAAGAAATCAAGTGCCACCAAGAACAAATCCCCAGGTTGGCGGCCACTATTCCTTCATGTAAATAGCACCAATGCCAAGGGAATGAGTCAAAGTCTAAGTGTATCTTTGGCCTCTAATAGAGCTGGCAAGCGGTTTACATTAACAGAGATTCGGGCAGCAACAAATAATTTTGATGAAAGTTTAGTGATTGGAGTAGGAGGCTTCGGTAAAGTCTATAAAGGGGAGATTGATGATGGCACTCCTGCAGCAATTAAGCGAGCCAACCCACAATCTGAGCAAGGACTGGCTGAATTTCAAACTGAGATCGAGATGCTTTCAAAGCTCAGGCACAGGCATTTGGTGTCCATGATTGGATTCTGTGAAGAGCAGAATGAGATGATCTTGGTTTATGAGTATATGGCAAATGGGACCCTTAGAAGCCATCTCTTCGGGAGTGAACTCCCACCTTTAACTTGGAAGCAACGATTAGAAGCATGCATTGGGGCTGCTCGAGGGCTCCATTACCTTCATACAGGAGCAGAAAGGGGAATCATCCACAGGGATGTTAAGACTACCAACATACTGATAGATGAAAACTTTGTTGCCAAAATGGCTGATTTTGGATTGTCCAAAACTGGTCCTGCTTTGGAACATACTCATGTTAGCACTGCAGTTAAAGGAAGCTTTGGGTATCTTGACCCAGAATATTTCCGACGACAGCAGTTAACGGAGAAATCTGATGTTTACTCCTTTGGTGTGGTGTTGTTTGAAGTTGTTTGTGCACGGGCCGTCATAAATCCAACTTTGCCAAGAGACCAGATCAATCTTGCAGAATGGGCTATGCATTGGCAACAGCAGAGGTCACTTGAAACCATCATTGACCCACATCTCAAAGGAAATTATTCTCCAGATTCGTTGAGAAAATTTGGGGAGATAGCAGAAAAATGTCTTGCTGATGAGGGAAAGAACCGGCCCACAATGGGGGAAGTTCTATGGCACTTGGAGTATGTCTTGCAACTTCATGAAGCTTGGCTGCGCACCAATGTTGGAGAAAACTCGTTTTCAAGCAGTCAGGCTTTGGGAAACCTTGAAGAGGGACTGGAATCTGCACATCTAGATGAAGAAAATGAAATAGGCCTGAAAATGAAGCAAAAGAGAGAATCTGCAACAAGGGGAATCAATGCATAGAATGCTGCAAACCCAGTATGACGAGTTCTCACAACATGCTTCTGCAGATGACAGGTGAGAACTAGAGATTGTATTCTAGTTACAATGTTTCATAGCTCTAAATTCTTTAAAATTTGTTCTACTTTAGTCCATACCCGCCTGAATTTACCCATTACAATATCGATGAAACTGTGGAAAAGATGATATAATGTGATAAGTGTCTCAAATATTGCATATGGTTGTAGGAGAGTGCTAAACTGAATTGGCTTGTGATCCTATATTTTTCGGGGTCCTTCCTTCTCAAGGGCTCATTAACATGTAACATTCCCAGTTCTGTATTTTCTGCTTTGATTCTATGAAAAGATATCCTGCTTGAGCAAATGAATTGGTTGTTCCCTTGCCTCTTTTGTTTTGTATTTCATCTACCAGTACTTGAGGCTTTAAATTCAAGGAATATGTTAGGTGGAATAGCTCTATTTAGGATGTGGTTTGAAGGTAAATAGTCGAAATAATTGGACCGACAGGGGACATACAATGTAACAAAATAATTGATGGGCAAACCACCGATGTAATAGGAGTAGAATAAGAGGCCATTCCATTCCTGCTTGAAATTGTGTTCCCAGGCATGTGATTAATCAGAGATACATGCACCCAGACATGGAAATTCCTTTTGCTCCCTCGCTTGCAGCAGACTAGAGGCTGTTTCGGCTCTGTTTTTGGACTTGTTCACATGAACTGAAGTGAGTTGGATGGATTATGGAGATTTGGGCCCCATTGAAATGCGCCAGTTTGTGTGACTAGGTACTGACACATCTTTTTTCCCCCTTTCAATGTACCAAAATTATAAAATTCGATGGCTTAGATTTAAATTTCAGGACCATACAAAATCTACACTGTAAGAAACATCATATTGAATGGATCTTGTGTGTCTGTTGAGAACTTTTACATCATACCAAAATACATAATACCTTTGTTGAGAATAAACTAAAAAAATTATTTTTCATATTTAAATTTACCAACACAAATTTATTTCTAAAAATAATTGAGGTCGATTCTTTAAAGAACTAGTATCCAAAAATTGATTTTTGAAACAAGTTTTAGAAGCTTCTATTTACATGCTTCTATTCAGTCTTAAATATGCCTATTCTTTTTTTTTCTATTAGTTTAAAAATTGCCACCATACTCCTTTGATAGACACTGTTGTCCACCTTTCACACAACACTACAAGCTCTGTTCCAAGTTCCAACCAGCAAAACCACACACCAATTTTATCATAGCCGATGCCAAAACCGACACCGGAATTTGGATTCAGTACAACCATCAAATGGCTTATATTTAGTGTCATACATAAATCACACTTAAAGTTCACAGATTTTATGTATTTTGCATCATACATTTACTATATTTTATGCCATACTCGTGCATGCATCATACTGAGGCATAGATGCTATGTAATTTGCATCTTTCATTCACCCAGAAACAAGTGACCGGTTCAAGAGGCCAACTTGCTTGCAATGCTGCAACAGAGCTGCTTCACTACCTGAAACCCTGGTTCGTCAAGGGAAACAGTGGCCATGCGTTTAAGCATGGCTTCCTCTGTCACTTGATCAAAATCATTCCTCGACTTGAAAACAAAGTGGCCACTGCACTCCCAACTCGAAAGGGCATGGGAATTTGTCGATGTTCGCATCTGCTTCATAAAAGACAGTAAGCAATAAAGACAGTCAATCTCATAGAGATTCACATTTGATGGTGTCATGACTGAGAAACACAAGACAGTCAATCTCATGGGGTGAATAATGAAAATTTCTTTTATGAATGTTGAAGCTTCCTGCTCTTACTTGAGGCAATCTATTCCCAATTTTCACATTTTAAGAAAAATGCTAAAAACTTGTAATCAACTATGTTTAAAATTACCCAGTTCCATTTAAGACCAGGGCATGCCAGTAATCTGCCCATTAATCAGCTCAGCTTTTGGTGGCTGGAGAAAACTGAGCATAGCCAAGCTTCAACTAGGGTTAGTAGTCCTCAAAGGTCTCTCTCAAGTTTGACAAAAGCAAAAGAAAGGAGAACTCTTAATGCTTGAAATGAGACTGTAGAGCAATTTACCTGAGGAAACAAGAAGATCCTTTTGCCACAATCAGAGATCAAAAAACTGTATGGAATGTTCTTTCCCTGTAAACAGGAACATATCTCTGCAAGCACTTCCACTGATACCTTTAAGTTGCTTTTGCTCTCGAACAAGAGAGCCTTAATGGGATAATCTATGAGACTACAAATACGAGTCCCACCAAGTCCATTGTCCCAGAGAGTCACCACTGGCATGACCTCCACAGGTAAAGGGTTTGAAAAGTAGCAGGCCTACATCATCAAAGCAGGAAAAAAAATGAGTTTTCAATTGTAGTTGCAAGGCTGCGACAGAGTGAAATATCAGCATTAAAGAAAATTAGAAGTGAAAGGCCATTGGATTTAAGGGAAAAAGTGCGAGGCTAAAAGTTTTAACTCCACATGAGGCCCCACAAGATTTTTTTAATCTTTTATCTTCATATTTTAAAGTATAATGATAGTAAGGGGGAGAGAGTGAATAACAGGTAGGATTATAAAGAAATGTTCGTTTTACATTTAGTTGCATACACAGTTGATCTCCATCACAAATCAAGTGTATGAAGATTTCACGTAAATGGGAAAATATTAGTTAAAGAAGAGGAAAATGGTTAAGAAATTGTGAAATATAACTGTTTCAAAAACTCCATCACATAAATCATCCAATAGCACCAAGTCAGTGTAGACTTTTGTTAATAAAAGTTTATTGAAGAATGTGTATATTTGCATTAAACTACTAAGTAAGGCTTTGTAGATAATTATGAGTTTTTTTATCTTATATGTTAAATAATTATGAGTTTTTATCTTATCTATTAGTTAGTACTTTATCCGTTTGGCATTCAAAATAAATAAGGTCCGCTTGGATTAGGACTCTTTTATTTTTTGTTGTTTTGGATTATTCTCTAGAGTTATCTATATCCCTAGTTTTTAGGAGAAGTCCTTGCTGATCAGTTAGAGCAAGAGCCTATTTATTTCCCTTATTTTTTCACAAAGTTAAAAAAATAACAATAAAAAAAGGTCTATGCATTAAAGACTTTATGGTATCAGAGCAGAAAATCTTATGAATCTCGGCAATGGCAAAGACGGCCATGACCGATAGCAGAGGCAGAATTGATGCATGAAGAGACAGCCAGATTCAGGCGAAAATACAAACAATAGCAACATTGGTCCGTCATATTGGTGATTTGTGGCAGAGGAAAGATGGGCTTAAACGAGTGCACCAAACAAAACAGATCTGACTTATTAGTCATGGGTAGTAGATAATTCTGCATGAAGAGACAGCCAGATTCAGGCGAAAATATAAACAATAGCAACATTGGTCCGCCATATTGGTGATTTGTGGCAGAGGAAAGATGGGCTTAAACGAGTGCACCAAACAAAACAGAGCTGACTTATTCGTCATGGGTAGTAGATAACTCAATTGTAATGGCATGGTTGATAAATTCAATGGAGCTGAAGACTGGTCAGATTTTCATGTTTCTCTCATCTGCGAAGGCAATATGGGACACGACAAGAAAAAAAATACTCGGATATGGACAATGCAACACAGTTTTTTGATTTAAAAACAAGAATAAAAGAGATGAAGCAGGGAACGATGAGTGTTACTCAATATAACACTAAATTACAAAATATTTGACAGGAGTTAGATTTATTTTATGAATCCGATTTGGGATGTGAAGATTGTTGCCTGAAACAAAAGTGAATGATCGAGAAGGAGAGTGTCTTTGAGTTCCTTGCAGGCCTTAATAGGGAACTTGACACTGGATTACAAAATATTTGACAGGAGTTAGATTTATTTTATGAATCTGATTTGGGATGTGAAGATTGTTGCCTGAAACAAAAGCTAATGATCGAGAAGGAGCGTGTCTTGAAGTTCCTTGCAGGCCTTAGTAGGGAACTTGATAAAGTTACTGAGTAGATAGCCATTCCCATCAATCGACGATGCCTTTGCTGAGGTAAGAAGAGAGGAGGATCGAAAACGAGTCATGCTTAGAGATAAAAACAACAATCAAGGACTGGTTGATGGCTCTGCCCTTGTCTCATGCAGTGTACCAGCAAACAGAAGCAATGGAGAGCAATGGAAACGCCTGTGGTGCGACCATTGCAACTGTACCGGGCATACTCGTGACACTTGCTGGAAAACTCACGGAAAGCCAGCAAACTGGACACCAAGGAGACAACCAGAAGGTAGAGGATTCCAAGCCCAAACCTCAACTAGTGATCCGAATATTAACTTCAACAATTCAGAAGGATTCGAAAGTGCTACCATCCGTCTTAACAAGGAACAAATTGAGCAGTTGTACAAACTTCTCAATCGATCCTCATTAACCAGAACGAATGGGGATTCTAATATAGGATCATGTTCAGTAGCTCAAAAAGGTACCCTTCTTACTGCTCTTAATGCTATACGTACAAAAGGATTGTTGATTCTAGAGCATTAGATCATATGACAGGAACCACTAATGTGTTTTCATCCTATATACCATGTGATGATGGTCAGAAAATTAAGATAGTAGATGGTACACTATCCCCAGTGGCAGGAAAGGGGACTGTTTCTTTTTCAGATTCATTAGAACTGAATTATGTGCTTTATGTACCAAATTTATCATGCAATTTGTTGTCAGTAAGAAAGCTAACCAAGTACTTGAATTGCACTGCTAAGTTTTTCCCTTCTTGTTGTGAGTTTCAGGATCTATCTTCAGGGAGAACGATTGGGAAAGCTCGGGAATGTGATGGACTCTATTATTATGAGGATTCAGCCATGGAGAATGGACAAGCTAATGCTGCAAGTAGTGGGTTAGGTTTTTTTTCTAGTAATGATGAAATAATGTCATGGCACTTTAGGTTAGGCCACCCCAATTTCTTGTACTTAAAATCTTTGTTTCCAGCCCTATTTGGTAATAAAAATGTTTCTGATTTTCAATGTGAAATATGCCAAATTGCAAAAAGCCATAAAAATACCTACCCACCACGACTTTATAAAGCCTCACAACCTTTTTCCTTGATACATAGCGACATTTGGGGTCCCTTACGAGTTCCAAACTTAACCAATACTAAGTGGTTTGTATCTTTTATAGATAATCGCACACGAATTTGCCGGATCTACCTGTTAAAAGAAAAATCAGAAACAACCCAAACTTTTAAAGAGTTTCATTCTATGATCCAAAATCAATTTCAAACCGACATTCAGATACTCAGAACAGATAACAGAACAGAGTATTTTAATTCCATCCTTGGACCTTACCTAAAAGACCATGTAATCATACACCAAAGCTCATGTGTTGGCACCCCCCAACAAAACGGCATTGCCGAAAGAAAAAACCGCCACCTCTTAGAAGTAGCTCGATCCCTCATGTTTACTACCCACATGCCAAAACGTTTTTTTGGGCGAAGCTATCTTAACTACAGCCTTCTTAATCAACTGAATGCCCTCTAGGATACCCAACATGAAAAGACCCTTAGACACTGCTTCAATCCTACCCTAACTCTCAGCTTCATCAGAACTTACCCTTAAAAATCTTTGGTTGTACCTCATTTGTTCACTACAAAGCTCTTGGTAGGTCTAAGCTTGAGCCTCGTGCCATTAATTGTGTTGTCCTAGGTTACTCATCTACTAAACATGGGTACAAGTGTTTTGATCCTATTTCGGGTAAGCTTTTTATCACCATGGATGTCAAATTTTTTGGAAAAAACCATACTTTCCCATCACCACTCTTCAGGGGGGGAATATGAGTGAAGATTCCTTCCAGGAAACATCATCACCTCAATTGCCAAATAGCCCACCAGCCGAGCAATTGCCACCATTACTACCTAAATCACCCATCATAACTGAATCTAGAGTGCCATCAATACTTGAAAATTCTGTTACAGGGGAAGATACTAATTCACTACCTGCAGAACCACCAAAACATCAGCTCTGTGTCTATTCTCGACGGCAGCCTTCTCAACAAATAGAGCTCAACGCATCATGAGTTGAACAAAAGTCTGAACTGGAGATTGAACCAAAATCTGACAGCAACAGTCCACTTGATGTTCAAGGTGAAACTTGCCAAAAGTCTGAACTGGAGATAGAACCAGAATCTGACAGCAACAGTCCACTTGATGTTCAAGGTGAAACTTGCGAGGAAACAGGTGACAACTTAAACAAGCCAATAACACTTCGAAAGGGAGTAAGATCGTGTACCCAACACCCAATCTCAAACTTTGTCTCATACACAGGCTGTCAACCTCATTTCAAGCATTTGTTACCCATATTTCCTCTAAAGAAACGATGCCAAGGAATATACATGAAGCCTTGAAAAACACAAAATGGAGGGAAGCTGATATGGAGGAAATGAAATCCTTGCAGAAAAATAATACATGGATTTACCAGGTGGTAAACATCCAGTGGGCTGAAAATGGGTATTTACGGTGAAATATAACCCGGATGGGAAGGTTGAAAGATACAAGGCCAGGCTTGTAGCGAAAGGATTCACCCAAACTTTCGGAATTGATTATTCTGAAACGTTTGCTCCAGTAGCAGAACTAAATTCAATAAGGATCCCTCTTTCTTTGGCAGTTAACTTTGATTGGCCACTTTATCAACTTGATATCAAGAGTGCCTTCTTGAATGGAGAGCTTGTTGAGGAAGTGTATGTGGAACTTCCACCCGGATTCTTTGATGACCAAGGTAACAAAAAGGTGTGTAAGTAAAACAAATCTCTTTATGGTCTAAAGCAGTCCCCAAGGGCTTGGTTCGGACGGTTCTCCCAAGTGCTAAGAAGATACGGATATAGTCAAGGATATGTTGATCACACTATGTTCTACAAACATTCGGTTGATGGAAAAATAGTTATGCTAATCGTGTATGTAGATGATATTATACTTACAGGGGATGACATAGACGGACTGGAGAAGTTGAAGAGAGTTTTGGAAAATGAGTTTGAAGTTAAAGACCTCGGCTTTTTGAGGTATTTCTTAGGAATGGAAGTGGCGAGAACCACACGGGGAATTGTTTTTACACACTAGATCTTCTTGAAGAAACAAGGATGCTAGGCTGCAAACTAATTGATACACCAGTGGAAGTTAACAAGAGGGAAGGAAATTTAGATGAGAAAATGTTAGTCGACAAGGGGAGGTACCAACACCTGGTTGGTAAGCTGATTTATTTGTCTCATACTCGCCCAGACATTGCCTTTGCAGTCAATCATTGTTAGTTAACATATGCATTTGCCCACTAAAGATCATATGGAGGAGGTGTACATGATCCTGAGATATCTCAAAACTACTCCCGGCAAGGGGCTGTTTTTTAGAAAAAATGAAGAAAGAGGAGTCAAAATTTACACAGATGCTGATTGGGTAGGGTCAGAAAGTGACAGAAAGTGATCGATGTTCAACTATTGGGTATTGTTTCTATGTTTAGGGAAATTTAGTAACGTGGAGAAGTAAAAAGCAAAGTGTGGTGGCTAGAAGTAGTCCTGACGCCGAGTTTCGTGCAATTGCTCACAGAATCTATGAAGGTTTGTGGATTAAACGATTAAACGAATGTTGGAAGAGCTGAAAATAGGAGTACACCAGCCAATGCAGTTTTTTAGTGACAACAATGCAGCTTTAGAAATTTCACGAAATCCGGTTCCAGTTCACCACAATAGAACCAAACATGTTGAAGTTAATCGACATTTTATTAAGGAGAAGATCGAGAGTAGAGTCTTAGACATTTCTTACATGCCTACAAAAGAGCAAGTTGAGGTATGTCTAAAAGCAGCTTAGAGAATATGGTTGGCAAGCTGGGCATGCTGAATATTTTTTGCCCAACTTGAGGGGAAGTGTAGATAATTAAGAGTTTTTTTTTATCTTATCTGTTAGTTAGACAATTATGAGTTTTTATCTTATCTATTAATTAGTACTTTATCTATTAGGCATTCAAAATAAAGGTGGCTTGGATTAGGACTCTTTTTTTTTTTTAGATTATTCTCTAGAGTTATCTATATCCCTAGTTTTTAGGAGAAGTCCTTGCTAATCAGTTAGAGCAAAAGCCTATTTATTTCCCTTGTTTTTTCACAAAGTTTAAAAATAAAAAAATAAAAAAATAAAAAATAAAAAAAAAGAATAATAAAAAAAGGTCTATGCATTAAAGACTTTAGGCTTCACCATAAGCCTACCCATTTGAACCAAACTGCAAAACTAATGTAACCTACTTTATTAAGGTATAACACTCTTAGAATAACTTAGCAATGGTTCTTTACTTACAATTTCCCAAATATGGAAGTTCATAATATGAGCTTCAAAATCGCAAAGCCCTGATGGAAGTCCGTTACATGCAACGACGAGATGTCCTTAAAAGTAGGAAAATGTACAAAAGTACAGACAGAAGAATGAGATTCCAGAAATCTTAAGGGGGTAAGAAATTGTCAACAAGAGAAATAGAAGTGGATACTCCGGACACTCCTCTCTTGACCAACATACTGGCTTGTTGATTTGCCAGTGTAGATTGTCAATACGAAAGAAAATGAGAATCCAGAAAATCTTAAGGGGAAAATAAATTGCCAACAAAAGCAATAGAAGTGGACGCTCCTCTCTTGGCCAGCACATCGGCTTCTTGATTTGCCAAAGTATATCTCTGAGATGGGAGAACAAACAATCACTAGACAGATCCAAAATCCCTCTCACCCAATGTTATATCTCCATGGCCCCCATCTCACTTACCATGGTACCATGAGAATAACACTGTCATTAAATCCCCCTCCACCAACAATTATCCATGCAGCTCTCAGGCAACTTCAAACATTCTTGAGCATCTAAGTGGCCCTAGACTCTTGTCAAGGCTATATAAGCAAAATAAAAATCAAATATGTTCATCAATTTTGCCTCTTCTAGGGCTTCAATAAAGATACAATCTCAGCCCTAATCTAGACCTTACCTAGCTGGCTTTGAGAAGGACTAGATGATCCCACCTCTAGATCCAGTCAAAGGCCACTGATACTCATCTGCACAGATTTATCCAAGGAAAACATATAAAGTTGAGCTTGAGTCTTCCTTCTGAAAGTGGAACCCATATACATATCTTACCACCCTCCTGTGGCTAGAACATATAATACTGATGGACACCAGTAACAGATAATCAAAGAGACTCGAGATAACAAATGACTCCTCTCTTAAAACTCTTGGAATTCCCCTTGAGCTAGATAACCTACATAGTGCCCAGTATATACCTACCCATCACCCCAAACACACAGCTCTCCCTCCGAATAGTCCTCCCCTCCTCCTAAAGTAAAAATTGATAACCAGTCAGTTCAATGCCTCTGGGAGCAACAAACCAAAATGCCCAGTAAAGAGAACAGTTGCCATAACTTATTACTCTGATCAGATTTTTCTTTGGATATTCTGTTTATCTTATCAAATTATATTCTTGTCTTTTTATTATTTGGTTTTATTTAATTATTACCAAAGCAAGTCATTTAAATTAATTTGTTTTAGATATTTTTGAGTTTTGGCTTAAATAAATTGGACTTTGAATTATTTTGCAGGGCTTAGAAGGGGCTCTTAACGTAGTTTGGGCATTGTTAGGGGTAAGGCAAGTAACTTTTGGACTATTTTAGGCTCAAGATTTTTATAATTTAATAAGGAGGACATCTAAGTCTTTTTCCAAGAAAATAAGAAGGGATGATATTAATTTTTATTAAGCCTCTTATCCTTCAAAATGGTCCAAAGCTCAGGCGAGAAGGAAGGACAAGAAAAGAAGATGCCTAGGGATGGGGCCGGAGGTAGAGGAGTTTTTGCATTCTCTTCTCCTTAGTAAATCATATATCTAGAGGTAAGATTGTTTTAGATTTCCTCACCTTGTATCCTTTAATATAATCTGATTGATCTCTTTCTGGGAGATCTTTGGATTTACTGGAAGTTTAATTTTTTGGGCATTTCACATGTGCTTGGACATTAGAAGAAGTTTATCAACCTCAAAATCTTGTTATAAGAAATAACTACTGGGTGTCTGAAATGTTGGTTAGGGAGAATCATTCTTGATCTAAGGATTAGCAAACAAACACTTAAAGTTAAACTTCAAGATATATGAAATTAATATATATTTTGAGGTAAGTAAATAATTAAGACACTGTTACATCCTTGGTTTGAGATTAATAAACCTTTGGTGTCTTTGGAGATAGATTCAAAGGGTTACAGAAAAATCTAATTTCAGATTGATCCAAGGTCTAGGTTGATCAGTTCAAGATGGTCATCCTGGCTGAATTTAGTTGAGCCAATGTACAATATATCAAGCTTCCTCCCAATAATTGAAGCCAGGCAGAATCCATATGGGGTGGTATAGCTATTTTGGATATGGTGGTTGCAAAGTAAATTCTACATGATCCTTTCATCATGTCAATATTTAATGAAAGCAAGTAATGTAGAGTCCCACAATAAGGTAACGTAGCCCATTCTTTATTTATAATAAAGGTCCTTAATATTCCTGATATCAACTTGTTCCAAATTGGTTTTGCTCTTAAGGCCTGGCTCAAATGGTAAAGGGATGGGGAGGGTTTGTGGGAGGTTCCAGGTTCAAGTCCCAATGGGGACAAAATTTAGCTATCAGAAACAATAAAACTCATTGGTTCATGAACAAAAAGACCATGAAGGATTGTTCATCCTTCAAGAAAGAAAATCAGGAGTATCAAATATACTAAATTAACAGAACTGAACTGAAACACCAGAAGGAGGAAACCTAGAAACACTAAAAAATAACTAAAAGCCAACTCTCAACCAAAATACAAAGTTCAGGGAGGTGGAAATTCCCTTACAAACATCTCTAACAATCGAGCAACTCACTTAGCAAGCCTATCCACAGTTCTGTTGGCCAAGTGAGGGATCAACGTAATAGAAAAACCCAACCCAGAGGAAAGATTGAAAATTTTGCACAGCTCAATGTCTCATGTCCTAGGACCTTGCTGTTTCTGAGATATGGCCAAGTCACCTTCAACTGAGAAGTTTTCCTAAATAATGAAGGCATCAGAGCATTCCTTCCTAAGGAAATTGTGGAATTGCCTTTATCTAACTCCTAAAACCTAGTCTTCTTCAATTCCAACTACCAAAATTCATAAGAAACAAAGGAAACCCAGAACTCCACATACCCCCACTGACACCTAACGGTTGCCCATACCCCAACCAAACAAAGATAAATAAAATAAAAAAGTAGAAAACAAATCTTGTTTGGTTCAGACAATCAAAATTCATAAGAAATGAAGGAACTCCAAAACTTCAGAAGAACCCAAATGACACCCAAAACATGTCTAATACCACCCTGCCATACAAACTATCAAAATTCACAAAGAAAGAGGAACTCCAAAACCCCACAGACCTTAAGTGACACCTTAAAGATGCCTATACACCACCCTGATACAAACCACCACAATGTCTCCTGCCTTCAGCCCCAACAAACCCCACTGCAACACCCAACCCACCCCCTTCCCCCTTCCAAAAGGAAATGAAAATGGAACAAAGTTCAAGATTCATTGAAGCGAATAAGGGATCAGCTGAATATATTATGGCCATCCATTTCAAACCTCGAGTTCATTTAGACAATCAGTGTAAGAGGTTTGCCCAACTTAACAAACCTATCCTTCCTCATATTTCCACAACAAATAAAACAATAAGATTTATGTTTTTCTACAGTAATCTAGCAAGTTCCAACATTAAATATGGATTGCTATCAATATATGTCTAGAACAAAGTGGGGAAGGGATTAAGATTAGTGGGTTGGTACCTGGAAATATAGAGAAGCACTAGGCATAGAGCAGTCATAGAACACTCGGAAAGAACGATTATTTACTTCCATAGCAACCCTGGTCACCATTTCTAAAGATCTTGCATCCATAAACTGAGAGATGCCGGTAAAGCCATGAGGAACCAGGAAGACATGACCATATTCAACAGGGGTCACCTTGTATTTCAGAAAAAGCATCAATCTCTTGTTATCCTTGAAAATAATTATGCATGCCAAATATGTATGAATGAGCAGTTCAACAAACTTTGCATCATAGATGGTAATCAATGTTTATGATAAAATATCCAGAAAATTAGGAAATTACAAATTTGGAGAAAACAGTTTAATAGCTTAAAAATCTTAAAATGATTGTAACAGGAAAACTATCAAACATGTCCAGCATGCATCGTGATATTCCAATACAAACAATAATTACCACCTATGATCAAAAAAACATAAATTTAAATAAAACTTTTTCAGCTTACATTACTAAGTACTAATATGGAAGCATTAGGCACAGGAGCTGTAGGAATCAACTCAGGGATTGCCTTTTCACCACTTGCAACACAGAAGAGCAACTCCTCATGATGTTTTACCCAGTTAAATATGAAAGAATCCCCTCGCCAGCAGACTTCATTCTCATCAGGGTCTGATAAATGATCCATATTCCATTCTTCATTCAACTGAGCAAGAAACTTTCTCCTTCCACCAATGATCTGCTTAAAGTGTTTCAGACCTTGAGTTTTTTGGGTGATCAGTAGGAAAATTAGGAAAACACACCAGAGTCCGTTACAAGAAGTAGGAAGCTAAGTAACAAATACCTTAATTTCTGATGTTGTCACATCATATCTGTAAATGCCTTTCCACATTCTGTCTTCCCACTGTAAAGCAACACAAAAATATCATAGAAAAACTGGGGCCAGAGCTAAAAAAGTAAAAAAACCTCACACTAGTCCAATACCTGAGCAAGAAGAAGAGACTCCAATGTACTTGGTTCATCATCTGGGATGCATGAAAACCTTCCAAAGGGACCACTATCATCAAGAGACTGGCTAGCAAAGCAGTAAAGAGGAATTTGAATACCTGAGGAACATTAAAAATTTCAGGGGAAAAATGAAGGTAGTTTTTCTAAAACTTAAGAACCAAAGAATGAACTGAAATCTCCAGCAGAGAAATTTCCAGCAGACTTCAACCAAAGAATGAACATGTTTTCCAAAAGATTGTTAAAATAAAAAATTTTGGTTGACTAGCACAGGCTGTCCTAAAATTTAGGATCAACCCCAATTTTACCAATTTTTTCTTGACTCCATTAGAATCTATAAGAGATTTATCAGGACCAGGATTCTGAAAAGCAATCAAGACCAGGATACCAACAACTTTGCACACTCATAATTCTAAAAGGAATCATGTGTGTTTGTCGGGTAAATCCCTTTTCATCCAGGTACTGGACTATAATTTAAGTTTGAAAGCAAAAGAAAAAGTACCATCTAATAAGCATAAATAATGCTTAAGGTTTTTCTCTTTTTGATAGGTGTAAATAATGCATAAGCATTTTAGCAACATATTATGTTTTTTTTTTTTTTTTTTGGATAAATGTTTAGCAACCCAGTAAGTGTCAAGTTCAAAAGGCTACGTTCAACATACAAGCTTGAACCATTGTATGCTCAAGCAAACATTTTTACAGATACAACAAGTTAAAGTAAATGAAACTTGTAAAACCCTCCAATTCTGGTAAATAAACCATAGCAATCAAGAAACATCAAGCAGCAAGTAGTTTCACTGATTAACAACAAAATTAAAAACAAGCTAGAGCATAAATTTAACTGATACTAACTTCCACAAGAGAACTGAGGACATTTAGCCTGATCAGGTGTAGCACACTTCAACAGAAAATTATCATCTTTGAGCTGCTTGACTACCATGCTTGAGTAGAAAATTCTCGTAAAACAACAATAAACCAAAAGAAATCAATCCAAAGCGCAAACTCAGTGCCCGCCACCAGCAAGGAAAGTCAAGTCAGCTGGATGACCACCAGCAGAAGGAAGGGCACCTCGACCACCGTGAAATGAAGGGGACGCAATCAAGAACTTAGGAAAAGCTTGTGCATCTTCTTTGCCCCTTCTTACTATGATACGGATTTCTTTCCTTAGAGCCGTGATGAAATTAAAGAAGCCAGCCCCAACTGGACCAGCAAATCCCCTTCGAACCCTAAGAAATTGATTTGTATCTGAAAACATTAAAAAAAAAAAAAAAACTCAATGATTCCATCTAACTTTGAACTTGAATGGAAAACAATATAAAAAAAGCTTCTAAAACTTCTTTAAATAAATAAAGAAACTCCAATCAAATAAAAAATACTAGAAATCTCAGAGAACTACATAACAAAGATTGAGAAACTTGCCTTTCCTGCTAAAACAAGAAAGAGCCAAATTTTCCTACAACAAATAAGTATCTGCTCTTGTAAAACTGGGAAAGCACCAAAAGTTTCCTTCAGCAACAAATAATTATCTGCATTTCAGCAATATTGCAAATCAGACAAATAGTTGCCAAGAAACCTGTTAAATTCTCTATGTACACTAAAATGAAAAACCACAGATAAATAATTAACATTGACCAGCAATTTGAATATCTTGGATGGTAGTTGGATAGTAAAGCTACTAGCCCTAATATTTTGAACACAAATTGAAGGTTAAGGAATTCATTATCTATCCTCATGCTTCAAAACACTGCACATATTCACAAATCAAAAGACAATTAAGTGGAGAAAAGTCTCTAAATATCCACTGGCAGGTCTGATGTTGTAGGAATGAAACAAATTCTAGGTAAAACACATAACTTCTAATGAAACTATTGTGAAGTTACTAGATTATATGTTGATTATGGAAATTTCTCATCTCCCAAGGTTCTTCCATTCAGTATCTTCACAATAAAACTATAGTTGTTCAATGGGTTTCTCATTGCAGAGAGGTCTTAAATTATCGGTGAATCCCTCCCCTCACACCCAGTTCAAATGTCAGGGAGTTAAGAGGACATAAAGGAGGAATGGTCTTGGTCATCCCTAACCTGTTCAGATCAGGTCGGTCATCCATTAAAAGAGATGGGTCTCTCTACCCAGCAATTTGAGGTTCATCTAAGCTCAAGCAATTACACACTGTGCATGCTACAACAGATGTTTCTACAAACAACAAATAATAAATAACAAGTAAGTTCATTCCATTTCAACAAAAGGCCTACATCCAAGTTCCTTGGCTTTAGTGTCCCCTATCCCAACCATGATTTTCCAACTCTTTGAGGGGAAGATCTTTCCTTTTGAGAGAGTTGCGAACAAGGAAGGATTCATTCCCGTGACACCATGGCTTACAGGTGTTTTCCCTAATCTTCAGAGCTACAAGCCCCACTCTGTCTCCACTGGATTTGTTCCCGGGAGTACTCTTAGCAAAGGGAACCTGTGCTCTCCGAATCTCCCCATCCGTTAATTGGATGAGGAGATTCCTTGGTTGTCATTAATTGGGCTTTCCCATAGGTCCTGTGCAGATTCTATTTATGATTCAAAGACTTAAAGATCCGAGTCTTGTATGCAACCAATAACATGAAAACCCAGTCAACAGCTAGAAATCTCGATTTCATTCCCAGAAAAAACTAAGATCCAACCTAAAGAACCCTAATCCTCCATTTGATCACCGAGAAAAGACGTACGAAAAGAAAAAGAAACTAAAATCCGCAATTACTCGGATTAGGCCCCGTTTACTCGGCAGAAAATAATTTTCCCGAGTAAAACAAAATTTTCCGGCCGCTGCTTCGAAACAGACGTAGGCCGCAACCAAAGAAGAACAATTTTTCTAAAAATTGGATGCAGAAAAACATAAGAAATGGATTGGGAGGAATGAAGAGAAGATTAGAGAAGGCAATACCTTAAGGGATATTGTTGAAGAGTTGAAGAGAGCATGTCCTTTCCTCCCCTTTTCCAATATCCACACCTTCCCCACATTCTGAGTCTTATGGTGGTCGGGGTTGAGATTAAATATAAGAAAAAGGACTCCCACCCAATTCTATAACGTCGTAATAGTCCACTTTTTCACAGCCAGTGGACCAACAATCATTTTCCCGAAGAATCCTCCCTGCTTCCTGTACAGATTTTTATTTTTCCAATGTTATTGGCATGAGAGCCACCTTTCTCTTTTCTTTTCTTTTCCTATTTTTTTTCTCAAGATCTTAAACACATTTGTCATTTATGTGAAACATGGGTCAAAATGATCGTGGGTTTTTCTTAACTTCTACATCAAATTGGAAAAAAAAAAAAAAAAAGATAGTTTGTAAGAGTACCGAAGAATCTAGGTCTATACCTCAAAAAGAAATTGAATTTCTACTAAAAATATTTTTCGTATTTAAAATTTATATTAAGCTTATTTTAAAAAGTAATTCTTGTGAAAGTATAAAGAATTTTTTTAAAAGATGTATTTTAGAAAGTCGGTTTTTTGAAGAAAAAAAAAAGACACTTTTCGTATTACAAATTATTAAGGATTTACGATAATTTTGGCAAAATTATTTCTTAAAAAGACATTTTTTATAATTTTCGTATCAAAAATTTGAAGTTATATTCGTTTAAAAAATCACTTTTTACATTAAAAGTACTAAAAATTTATGTTAAACACGTCTTTTACAAAGTGTCTTTTGAAAAAGAAATACTTTCCATAATAAAGGCATTAAGAATTTATATTAAAAAAGTTTTTTGAACAAACATTTTCTATATTAAAAGGTATTTAAGAATTTATGACAATTTTTGTTGTATTGAAAGTTGTCATTTGAAAATTAAAATTTGAATTTTGTATTTTGAAAAAAATAAAAACGCTTTCACTATGAGTAATTACTCTTCATAAAAAAAATGTATTCATTTTATATTCCACATAGGATATTGTCATTTTAAAAGAAATCTTTCGTATAGAATTTCATATATGAAGTTGTTTTTTTAAAAAATAATTTTAATATAAATAATTTATTTTTAAAAAACAACTCCTTTTATGAAAATTATTATTCTAGAAAGCAACTTAGGTTTAAAACGATTTTTTTAATAAATAAAATAAAAGAGTAAATATTAAAATATAAATAATTTACATTAAAGTTGTTTTAAAAAACATACAACTTTTGTGAAAACTTAATTAATTATAAATACTTAAATTGCATTAATGGGTGTTATTTGGACAGACAACATCCTTAAACATTGATTTTATTTGTTTATTAAAGTTAATTATTTTAAATTTTGTTCTTTTTTTTATTTTTAATGAGTGCGTAATTTTTACTTAAGTTCAATAGTATGTCTCATTAAAAGTTAATTTTTATACAGGGAATTTATTTCTTCAAGAAACAAGAACTTTTTTTTTTTTTTAGTTTACATAATTTTTATAAACACTTCAAAAGACAACTTAAAGATAAATTCAAAATTAATTTTAATGTGTGCTTGATATGAAAATTGTATAAATTATTTCTTCAAGCAGCAACTTTTAATGTGACCAAAATTGCTGTAAATTTTTCAATACTTTTAATATGAAAAGTGTTTTTTCAAAAGATATCTTCAACATAAATTTTCAATATTTTTAGTGTGGAAAGTGTTTTTTTAAAAGAAACTTTAAGTATAAATTCAAATTTATTTATTTTTAATATATAATTGATATGAAAATTGTGGAATGTATCTCTTCAAAAGACAATATTCAACAAAACTATCATAAGTCCTCAATACTTTTAATATGAAAATTGTTTTATCAATAGACACATTTAGTATAAATTCTTTTTTTTTTTTTAAATGTGTGGTTTATGTGAAAATTGTGAAAAGTATCTCTTCAAGAGACAACTTCCAATGCAATGCAAATTGCTGTAAAAATTGGAAATATTTCTAATGTGTTGTATTTTAAAAAATTAATTTTAAATTGACTGTACTTTTATCAAAAATCCGAACAAGTGTGTTTTAATATTTTGATACGAAAATATCTACAGAATGGGAACCTAACTTTTCATACTTAAAATATTAATTCTATTCTCAAAATATTTGGAGTTCCATGTGCTTTCAGCTAATTTGTATTCCAATACCAAACATGTCATTCGCCTTGCTAGCCATCAAATGCTTAACCAATTCTCCCTCTCTTTCTCAAAAACTCAAAATATCATTGTTAGCCCAAGGGTTCTCCTAATCGGGTTTTAATGATAATAAATCATGGTTTAAGTGACTAATTGAGTTGAATGGTAAAGAATCTCAGGTATAAATTCGAAAATTCATTAAAGGACCAAATGGATACAAGATCGAGACTTTTGGAAGACTTTTGATCATAGGAAACGAATGCAATATGAATGCATAGATGCACTTAGAACTTTCATACCATTTCATGTATCTTAGAAAACTCGGTTTATCCTTTAAAACTTCGATTTCATTAAAACATGAGTTTTATCAAATGTACTTTAGGCAAAATGTTTTAAAATTTGCATATTAATTCACCTAAAGACCTTACCTAAGTGTTGGAAAAGAAATGAATTGAAAAAAATAGGTTTTCGAGGCCAAAAGGCTGAACCGGTCAAGGCTATGGCCAACCAACTCAACCGATTGGGGAACCGGTCGATCAGTTGCCCTTGTCTGGTCGAGATCCGGTCGAGGAGTGCCAAAAACACTCTTTCTCATCCAGTAGCTTCCTCTTCCCGGTTGAGCTTCACCCCTTCCCGGTTGAGATTCATCCCTTCTCGGTCGAGGTCCGGTCGACTTCCGGTCTAAGCAATGGTAACCTGCCAAAGCATTAAATGCTCCAACGACTAATGAACCGGTTGACCCCTAGCTCGACTGGTAGAGGCTGCTGTTTTTGGCTCCCAAGATTAGAAACCTATAAATTGAGAGCTCCACTTCATTTATGAGATAGAGAACACTTGCAATCAATTGTCTACCTACATGTTCTTGGCCTAAAAGCTCTAATTTCTTTCTTAGTGCATTAAATCATCACTTGCATATCCTTTAGTGCACCGTTGTGAGTCATCCTAGTTTTTTTGTATTTGAGCTAGGTTGAGGGATTCATTCTTGTAAAAAATGAGTGTTAAAGCCTTCAAGAGGTTTGAATCTTGAAGAGATTGTGTAAGAGCCCGTTGGATCTGAAATCTACGTGTAAGAAGATTGGAAGCTTAGTTGAAACTTCAAGTTAGTGGAACCCTCACTCGGTTAGGAGATTGAGAAGAGTGGACATAGGCAAGCCCCCCCCCCCTTTGGGTGTTTTTCTTAATTAAGCATAGTGTAGACCCTCAATTTTGTCCATTTAGCACATGTCTTTAAATTCACTTCCAGTGCTCCACGGTAGTTCCTTGGTGGCCCATTACTACTCGTACGACTTACCTTTTCTGTCACCTTGAAGACTCTGGTTAAGGGATTGCCTAACCCCTTTATTGTGACCCTTGGCAGTTTTAATTTAGACTTAAGTTTTCCATTCCTTTTTAGGATAGTTCTTAAGCATGTTTAGGCCACTTAGGCAATATCCCGATCACTTTAGGACACTTAGATTCACCTTGACCCGCTTAAACCCACCTAGGCACCTTTTAGCCTACACACATGTCACTTGGGTCACTTAGACACCTTTTTTCAGAATAGGTCCACTTAGACATTTCGTTGAGGCTCAACATTTTATTATTTTTTTTTAATTTTTTTTATATAATATTATTATTATTATTATGGCATGTATTTGATAATTACATTTATTTTATCTATTCATTTTTACTTTTACTTTTTATTATTTATTTATTCATGTATTTAATTGTCTTTATTTTTTATTTTATTTTTATTTATTTATTTACTTAATAAAAAAATTGCTTGAATTGTTTATGCTTTAAATGTGCATGTGACCCTATTATTGAACGAGAAATGATATTATCTAATCTCTCCTTATTCCCTTGTTTTTTTTCTTTGAAATCATATTCTATTTTATTACTAATTTCATTAGTTTCTTTAATTTTCTCTTTTTTTTTTTATACTATTATTCTATTCTATTTTGCATGGGGAGAGGAATTTTAAAGAAGGATGAAGCTGATGCAACTGTCACGTGAGGAGGGCATGGGAGGTCAGGCATTTTTGGAAGCTCTCTGGAAGTCTCTAGAGAGGATGATCCCTCGTGGTGAACACGTGAACATGGAAGCATGCACACCACGCTTGACCATAAAGTGACAGTTGGATATTCCTCCTAGGGAGCTGGGTACTTCAAGACTCGGCTATGGGAAATGCAGGAAGCATGGTAGGAAGCTAGGTCTTTTCCGGAGAGATGCATCTCTACCAACAACGAGCATCACCTCCATAAGGGCACCATCAGTTGGAGAAGACAAGCTTTCTTTATAGTAGTCCTCTACATGTCTACACTTCATCGCGACCAATGGCACACCGGCTGAGGAGGCACATCAAGAACGCATCCACTGGCAGTGCCGCCTCTGTACCCGGACTTCTTATTTGATAACAACAGCGACGTTGCCCTGCATGGAACCTTCATGTCTGATCCAGGTTCAGACGGCGTCGGTATTGATTTCTCCTCCGCCAACCACTCCTCATGCGCTGCCTCCACCAACAAACCCTCAGACCTCTCTCTGGACAGCCGCCATCACTGCTCTTCCAGAAACCTAGAGCGGGATCGCGATTCAGAGCAGAGGAACCGTGATCGCGATTCAGAGGAAAAACTTGAATCCATCAAAGAACAGAATCGCGAATGCCCTCACCGGCGCCATCTCTCCGACCGCTGCCCTTGCCACCGACGTTCACTCCTCATCTCCTTTCTTCTCTAATGCATTCACTTTCTGAGTTAGATGAGGAAGCAGAGTCTCGGATCTCTCAAAGGCATGACCCCTCCAGATTTCGCGGGAATCCTCTCACCATGCTTATCTGATTGTGGTGTCTCATTCTTCCGTAGAGACTGCCGCTTGCTGGTCGATTTGTTGAAGAAAGGTTCCTGCCACTTTGAGCTTTGATGATATCCATCCAACCATGGTCGTCCAATTCAAACAGTTCTCGAGATGCGTATCGGGTAGGAGCACTAGTCGTTCATGGCGCATTTTAGTGCTTGATGCAGTGCGGTTGTGAGTCTTGCAATCCACTTTCCATGGTGGAGAATCACCACTCGCGCACAATCTTTTTTTAAGAGCAACCGCACAGTTGAGATGGTGGCATTCACGCGCAGCTGCCTTTGGAGGAGGCGCACAATCCACGTTTTGAGAGGGACGTCGCCACGCCGCACCCTTAGAAGAATCTCCAAGTGAGCCATACTTTCCCATATCCATACGCGTTTCGGAAAAAGAAATAAAGTATTTCATAAAGGAAAGTGCTGCCATATAAATTGAGGACGCAAAAGAGAATTTGGTGAGGGGAAGAAAATGAGGATATTCTGGAGAGTACAGAGAGAATAGACTTTTTTTCGGGGAGCATAGAGATCCACACGGAGAGGGGAGCCATCTTAACGCATCAAAGGCATATTTTTTTATAATACAGGTGAGTTTTTTTTTAAATAGTTTTGATTATTTTTGTTCGTAATTCATAGGTCCATGCTAATTTTGTTTTAATCCATATGATAGTTAAAATATGTTTGTGAGTTTAATTTAGTTAGTTTTGTCTTAATTTACTCCTTAGTTTAGTTTTGCTATTGATTTTGATTTCTTAGTTTAATTAATTAATCTTTTTAGGTACAATTTAGGTTTCGATTCGGTTTATTAATTTATTCTATTCATAATCTTAATTCAATTGTTTGATTAAATCTTTAGAAAGATTGCATATTGTTTTTCCGATTTCGATTATTTTGATTTGATCCCTATTTAATTTTGATTGATTGCTTCGGATTGAAAACGTTTGAATTTTATTCATTCAGTTATTCATGTACTTGCTACTCTTTTAATTACTTGTTATTCATTCATTTATTCGTTGATAAAATTGATTTCATGCTAGAAAGTTCATTTTTTTAGTTTACTCTAATTTAGTTTGATTCTATTTAGTTCAAGTACATTTATAATTTTAATTCATTAAAAAAATTGATTCTATATTCGAAAGTTTGCGTTTTTAGGTTGCTTTAATTTAATTTGATTCATTATATTTAGTTTAGATATTTGTTATAGTTTAGTTCATTAATAAAATTGTTTTCATGTTAGAAAGTTTCAAGTACTTTTATAGTTTTAATTCATTGAAAAAAATTGATTCTATGTTTGAAAGTTTGCGTTTTTAGGTTGCTTTAATTTAATTTGATTCATTATATTTAGTTTAGATATTTGTTATAGTTTAGTTCATTAATGAAATTGATCTCATGTTTGAAAGTTTCAGTTTTTAGTTTGCTTTGATTTAATAATTTATACTCGTTATTTTAGGTGCTTTTTTTTTTTTATATATTATAGTTTTAGTTTATTAATAAAATTGATCCCATGTTTGGAAGTTCATATTTTTAGTATTCTTTGATTTAATTTGGTTCATTTTAATTAGCTTATGCGTTTTTATAGTTTTATTTATTTATTGATAAAATTGATTCTTTATTTAAAAGTTCATGTTTTTAGTGTACCTTGATTTAATTTAATTCATCTATTTAGACTAGACACTTTTATATATATATATATATATATATATATATATATATATATATTTTGGTTCATCAATAAAATTAATTCTATGCTCGAAAGTACATATCTTTAGTTTGCTTTGATTTAGTTTGGCTCATTTTAATTAGCTTAAGCACTTTTATAATTGTAATTCATTAGTAAAATTAATTCTATGTTTGAAAGTTCACGTTTTTTGTTTAATCTAGTCAAACTCGTTTTAATTAGTTTAGGTACTTCTATAATTTTAGTTCCCTACCCGAATTGATCCATTTTTGGTTTTTGTTTCAAAATCATTAATGTTAGATCCTGATCACCCTTATCTAAATTTATATGCTTTTTAAATCCTAGCGGTTGGTTCATAAATCGATACCTTGTTAGTTTGTCTAATCTAGAATGCCTTGCCCGTTGCTTTAATGACCCTTCATTTAATTTGATTTTCTTTCTGAGGCTTTTGGAAACTCATGAAGATTAGCCTCTATTCTCACCTTCAATTTTCTTGGTTGTCAAAAATTCTACTTTATGATTTTGTTCTATTTTGTTTTGCTTGGTGTTTTGATTCACACACTTTATTGCTTTCAAATTAATTTCTTTTTATATAACACTATTCTCAAAATCTTATTTCCTTAAAAATCCATTTCAAAAATTCATTTAGAGTTCTTAGAATCCAAATCTCATTTTTTTAAAAAAAAATAATGTGCAACCATGTTTTGATCGGTTCACATCTTTCAAATAAAACTACGGTTTCGAATAAAACACGAATCAAAGCTTGTGGTCCCAAACAAATGGGATAATTATAAGCTAAATTCGTGTATATCGATTGGGGAATTGGTGAAACCCCTACATAAAAAAATCTTTTCAAAATTTATTTTTGTTGCCACATTTGACACTGGTTGAAATCATATCTATCTATTTTTTAGAAATTATATACAAGATATACGTGATAATTGATGATTCTATATACTTTGATCACTTTTGCTATGCTAATTAGATAACGAGCATGCTAGGATTTCTATATTTTATTATTTGTTATCTAACCCCTTACAACTTGAGGAAACACGTTACAAATTATCTATGCTATCCAGGTATGTCCTCTATCACCTACTTTCTGAATTATGTGAATATGCTTGTCATTATGAAATAATGCTTGAGTGTTCTGCTATATATGTTTCATTGTTCGATTATTTCTAATAAAATACATGTTGGATGATATATTGTTTAAATTGACTATCGATGTTTTATGATAGCGCTTGAGAAGCGGTCCAGGTACGCATCCTAACCTTTCTTTATTATGATTTGATCTTGTTTGGCATGCTATTTTTTTGGAACCACCTAGCCTACTTAGGTATCCATAATTAACCGATTAATTGCCACGTTTCCCTCAACTTAGTCAGTAGAGACCTTTTTAGGGCTTAGAGGGGTGCTACCTCCTAGAGGTACCTTCCCAATAAGTAACCTGATCCCCGGACCAAGACTCGGGTTTTTCAAAGACATGTCTTTTTTCCAAAAATTATGGAGTCACATTTTAGGGTTTTTCTTTCTTATTTTATTTTTCCTTTAAAATAAAAATAAAATAAGCAGCGACTCCAATTTTTCTAAAAATTAATTTTTCACAAATAAAAAGCGAGTCTCGCCGATCGAGTGGGGACGCACGTGAAAAATGCGGGTCCACACATAGCCTTTATTTTCTCAATTGGTATCAGAGCTAGACCTCTTGCTTAAGACTTAATCGTCTAAGATGAAATGACTATTTCATCAAGCTCATCTCAAATTGAAAATTTTACAAAACATAGAGCTCTATTTTTTACGAGAACCAACTATCCCTATTGAAAAACTAGAATGACTTGGTATTTACAATCAATCGATTTAGACGTATGGGACGTCATTGAAGATGGCCCAACTTTTCCTACTAAACTAGTTGATGAAGTCTTGGTTCCAAAACCCAAGCAAGAATGGAATGAGTTTGATAGAAGAAATTTTCAATTAAATGCTAAGGTTGTTTTTACTTTACAATGTGTTATGGATAGAAATGAATATAATAGAATATGTCAATGCAAATCAGCTAAAGAAATTTGGAGATTACTTGAGATAACTTGTGAATGAACAAATCAAGTGAAAGAGTCAAAAATTAATTTACTTGTTCATAACTATGAATTGTTTTCAATGAAAGAAAATGAGACTATTGTTGAAATGATTACTAGGTTCACCGACATTGTCAATGGTCTTGAAGCTTTGGGAAAAACCTACAAGGAATCCGAGAAGGTGATGAAGATATTGAGGTCACTCCCATCAAAGTGGCATACTAAGGTCACTGCAATTTAAGAAGCAAAAGACTTGACTAAGCTACCTATGGAAGAGCTCATAGGGTCATTGATGGCATATGAGATTAACTTGGTAAAGAAGCTACAAAAGGGTGAAGACAAAAAGAAGAAGAGCATAGCTCTCAAAGCTACAACCAGAGAAGAAGAAGATGTTGAAGAAGAAAAACCAAGTAAGGAAGATAGCCCTCATCACAAGAAAGCTTAACAAATACATGAGGAGTGAAAGGTTTAGAGGAAAAAAGTTCACCTCTAGAAGAGACCTTTTTAAAAAAGAATCCTCATTTCATGGTGACAAGGAGAAATGGGAAGAGAAAAGAGATTTGGTGTGTTTCAAATGCAAAAAAACAAGACACAAATATGATTGTCCTCTCTACAAAAGTGAAGCCAAGAGAAGAATGAAAAAGACAATGATGGCCACTTGGAGTGAAAGTGAAGAATCCTTTGAAGAAGAAAATGAGAAAGAAGTGGCAAACATGTGCTTCATGGCAATAGATGATCTTGATGAGGTAAACTCTAACTTTAGTGATGAAGATATGCATGATGTTTTTGAAGAATTATATGAGGATTTTGAAAAACTTAGTTTGAAAAATAATTCTCTTAAAAAGAAAATTCAAGAACTTCAAGAAGAGCTTGAAGAAGTGAAAGAAAAATTTTCAATTGTTGAAATATCTAAAACTCATCTTGAAAAAGAAAATGAGATTTTGAAAAGTGAAAATGAGATTTTAAAAAATAAAAATGAATGGTTGACCTCCCCTCTTTCAATTTTTTCTCATGGACAAAAATCTTTTGAAATGATCTTAGCTAGCCAAAAATGTGTTTTTGACAAACAAGGGTTAGGATTCAAATCCTTAAAAAATCAAAAGTATTTTAAAAACTATTTTGTAAAAGAATCCTCAAGTGCAAGTCTTTTTACTACTTGCAACTTTTGTGGAAGAGGATGGCACATTAGTAGCACATGTCTCTTAAGAAATTGATTTCACAAGAATTCAAATGCTAAGGTTAAAAAGGTTTGGATTGAGAAATCCAAGGTCATTAACTCTCAATGACCCAAAAAAATATGGGTACCTAAATCAACTTGAATTTTATTTTGTAGGGTTCAAAGAAGGATAAGTGGTTCTTGGATAGTGGATGCTTAAGACACATGACCGGGAATGAATCCAAGTTTGCTTTCCTTACAAAGAGAAAGGGAGGATACGTTACCTTTGGAGACAATGCAAAATGAAGGATCATTGGTCAAGGCAACATTGGTAATGGCACATCCTCTCTTATTGAAAGTGTTTTATTAGTGGATGGTTTAAAACATAATCTTTTAAGCATTAGTCAACTTTATGACAAAGGTTTTAAAGTTATTTTTGAAGCATCTCATTGCATCATCAAAGATATTCAAAATGATAAAACCATCTTCATGGGCCATAAATGTGATAATGTTGATGCTATAAATATTTCAAAATATGATGGCCATGATAGATGTTTTTCAAGCATGCATGATCAAAGTTGGTTGTGGCATAGGAGGTTGGGACATGCTAACATGGACCTCATTTCCCAACTCAACAAAGATGAACTTAGAGGCCTTCCCAAAATAAATTTTCAAAAAGACAAAATTTGTGAAGCTTGTCAAATGGGAAAGCAAATAAAAAATTCTTTTAAAAACGAAAATTTCATTTCAACAACTAAGCCTCTTAAGTTGTTGCATATGGATTTATTTGGTCCCTCTAGGACACCAAGCCTTGGAGGAAAATCTTATGCATATGTTATTGTGGATGACTTCTCTAAATACACTTGGGTATTGTTTTTAAGTTAAAAGAATGAAGTCTTTTATGAGTTTTTAAAGTTTTGCAACAAGGTTCAAAATGAAAAAGGTTTTACAATTACTTGTATAAGATGTGATCATGGAAGAGAATTTGAAAATATTGATTTTGAAGATTATTGCAATGAGTATGGTATTAACCACAAATTTTCGGCTCCTGGAACTTCTCAACAAAATGGGATAGTTGAAAGGAAAAATAGAACTCTTCAAAAAAAATGGCTAGAACCATGCTAAATGAAAACAATTTACCAAAATATTTTTGGGTCGAAGAAGTTAACACTTTTTGTTATGTTTTAAATAGAATATTATATATTGAGGCTCATTCTTAAGAAAACTCCCTATGAGCTTTGGAAAAGCAAGAAACCCAACATTAGCTATTTCAAAGTCTCTGAGTGCAAATGCTTTATATTAAACACCAAAGACAATCTTGGAAAATTTGATGAAAAATCGGATGTTGGAATTTTTCTTGGTTACTCAACTTCAAGTAAAGTCTTTAGAGTTTTTAACAAAAGAACCATGGTTGTAGAGGAGTCCATCCATGTTATTTTTTATGAATCTAACAATTCTCTCCAAGAAAGAGAGAGTTTTGATGATGATTTAGGCTTGGAGACCTCCATGGGAAAATTACAAATTGAAGATAGAATGCAACAAGAAGAAATTGGAGAGGATCCTAAGAAAGAAGAATCACCATTGGCACTATCCTCTCCTCAACAAGTGCAAGGTGAATCAAGTCAAGACCTTCCTAAAGATTGGAAGTTTGTCATCAACTACCCACAAGATAAAATTATAGGTAATCCATCTAGTGGGGTAAAAACTATACCATCTCTTAGAAATATTTACAATAATCTTGCTTTTATCTCTCAAATTGAACCTAAAAATATAAATGATGCTCTAGTTGATGAAAATTGGATGATTGCTATGCAAGAAAATTTAAATCAATTTGAAAGAAGTGAAGTATGGGAATCAGTGCCAAGACCTTCAAATCAAAGTGTTATTGGAACTAGATGGGTCTTTAGAAATAAAATGGATGAAAATGGCATAATTGTTAGAAATAAAGCAAGATTGGTAGCCCAAGGTTTTAATCAAGAAGAAATGATAGATTATGAAGAAACCTTTACTCCCGTAGCTATATTGGAAGCTATTAGGATGCTACTTGCCTTTGCATGTTTTAAAGACTTTGTTTTATATCAAATGGATGTGAAAAGTGCTTTCTTAAATGGCTTTATAAATGAATAAGTATATGTTGAACAACCACCCGGTTTTCAAAGTTTTAACTTTCCTAATCATGTTTTTAAACTTAAAAAGACACTTTATGGTTTGAAACAAACACCTAGAGCATCGTATGAAAGATTGAGTAAATTTCTTTTGAAAAAGGGTTTTAAAATGGGAAAAAATGACATAACTCTTTTCAAAAAGACCAAAGAAAATGACATGCTCTTAGTGCAAATATATGTTGATGATATCATTTTTGGAGCTACTAATGTCTCTTTTTGTGAAGAATTTTCTAAATGCATGCATAGTGAGTTCGAAATGAGCATGATAAGATAACTCAACTTCTTCCTTAGACTTCAAATCAAGCAACTAAAGGAATGAACCTTCATCAATCAAGCAAAATATAAATGGTCAAATTTTGATCAAAAATCAAAATTCACTTGGCATTGGACATAAAAAAAAAATTGGGGATTTCAATTGAAAAATGCAAGGAGAGGATCACAAAATAAGAAAAAACACAAAAAATTGGAGTGTTGATCGTTGACCGTTGACCAAGCGGTTGATCGTTGACCGTTGACCAAGCGGTCGACCGGTTCGTCGGGGCTGGGAATTTAAAGAGCCTCTTGCGCTTCATTTTCTCTACTGTTCTCCTCCATTTCTTCAAGATTCTTCATATTTCTGCTTCCAGAGACTAGTTTAGGCAAGATCTTAGACCGATTGCAGGCCTTGGAGTGGATTTTGGGACGATCAAAGGCTAAGGCTTCAGATTTGGGACTTAGGGCTTTCAATTTAGGACGGTTTCTCCTCAGTCCGTGTGTCACAATTAGCCTTAGGAAATTCTCGAGCGCCTAGGGCTTTCGGGTATATGTGATTCTCTCTCTACCAGCTTCGTCTCTCTCATTTCTGCTTTTCTGATGGCGCTTAGAAGAGAGACGGTAGTCTTTAGGGCTCAGGGCAAGCGTCCTGCTGAGCCATCTCAGCCTGATCAAACAGAGGCTCGCCGAAAGGCGGGGTATGACACAACCCTCTTCAGTTCTATCAAAAAGTATCAGAGATACAAGCAAAAATTCGCTCAGAAGAAAATCATTCAAGGTAGAGTATTAATTTCTCCCAACTTCAATATTTCGGGTTTGAGGGACTTTTCATACGGATGGGATGGCTACCAGTTGTGACGATTTCCAAGCCGATCTTCCCAACTCTGGTGTTTGGATTCTATTCATGAGTGACCTATGGACTTGGTGGACCGATCACTTCCACCGTTAGAGGTGTTGAGATCATACTAAGCCCGGATAGCATTTGCCGTATTTTCGATATCCCTTTAGTTGGACTTCGGGTGTATGAGTCCAAGGCATGGCCTATCGTGTCATGTTTCAAGCCTAGAGAGGCTATTTAGAGGATGTACGGCCTTGCAAATGCCTAGGGGATGGGCAAACCATCGGCACATAGTTTGACCATGAGTAGTTGAGTCCTTCATCACAAGATCTGCTCCATCATATTGCCACAAGGAGGACACCGAGATGAGGTATCGTATCTTGAGGCATTTCTCATAGACTCGATTCTAACGGGGAGACGGATTCACATGGGGTATCTGATGATGATGCACATGATATCATGCTAAGAGAGCACGACTCGAGTACTCCCCTATGGTTGCTTCTTTACTAGAGTATTTAAGGATGTCGGGGTTGATTTGAGCAAAGAGACAGACTTCGAGGCCCCTATCATTTATGACACTTATGATGAGCAGTCCTTGGGGCGGATGAAGTTTGAGAAGGCCCTCAATGGCTCTTAGACTAGGAGAGCTGAGCGACCAGCAGCAGCAGCCTAAGGACATGGACAAATGCATCCCGGAGTAGAAGAAGAGGTCGAGATCGGAAAGATGGAGGGTAGGTTAAACCCTCAGAGAGACTTTGAGCAGAGATGGCCCGACCTTGATATTCCTCCTCCACCCCAATCAGAGGGTATTCAGTTTGAGGCCACATTCTCTGAGCCTATGATGTTTGAGCCGACTTACACAACAGGACCATCATCTCAGCCATCATTCACCGAGCTTTCTCACACAGAGATACCATCTCAAGCACCTTACGCTCCTGATCATGCACCTTTGATGGATTTATCTATTCAGATAAATTCACTTGGCACTCGTATGGAGGAGCTTGCAATAGTCAGTGATACTCGATTCTACTCTATGGACGATTGCATAGATCAGTATCAGACAGGCTTCACTTCTCAATTTGAGCATCTCCAACAGAGATTTGAGCGTATAAAGAAGCGTATGGATCAGCAATAGAATACATTTGAGCATCTCCAATAGAGTATTGAGCAGATTGAGAGTCGCCAAGGAGTCATCATGAGGAAATGATGGCTTACCTCCGCTCCGTGTTTCCACCTCCTTAGCCTTGATTTCATCGACACCCCCCTTCATTTCGTTTGTTTCATGTACATTTGACTTTACTATATATGATATGTTATTTTCATGAATTACTTTTGTTTCCTATTGAAAATTCGCATGTCCTGATTATATCGGTTTTAAATTCATAAATTTCAGATTGATTGATCCATGATTGGTTTGAGGGAGAGACTTCTTTTTCTCCTAGATAACCGAGGTTTGTCATCATAAAAAATGGGGAGATTGTTAGCCCAAGGGTTCTCCTAATCAGGTTTTGATGATAACAAACCATGGTTAAGTGACTAATTGAGTTGAATGGTAAAAAATCTCATATATAAATTCGAAAATTCATTAAAGGACCAAATGGATACAAGATTGAGACTTTTGGAAGACTTTTGATCATAGGAAACGAAAGTAAGATGAATGCATGGGTGCACTTAGGATTTTCATACCGTTTCATGCATTTTAGAAAACTTGGCTTATCCTTTAAAACTTCGATTTCATTAAAATCCGAGTTTATCAAATGTACCTTAAGCAAAACATTTAAAATTGACATATTAATTCACCTAAATATCTTGCCTAAGTGTTAGAAAAGAAAGGAATTGAAAAAGATAGGTTTTCGAGGCCAAAAGGCTGAACCAATCAAGGCTCTGACCAATCGGCTCAACCGGTTGGGGAACCAGTCGACTGGTTGCCCTTGTCCGATCGAGGTCTGGTTCAGGAGTGCCAAAAACACTCCCTCTCATCCAATAGCTTCCTCTTCCCGATTGAGGTTCACCCCTTCCCGGTCGAGGCAATGGTAACTTGCCAAAGCATTAAATGCTCCAACGGTCCATATAGGGGATCTTCCAATTGAGAAGATCCATCGACTTGAGACGAAGAGAAAGGTCTATCCATTTTATTTAGTTATTCAGTTAAACCAATGATTCGTTATTGGAGGGTTGGAACGAGCATATAACAAGAATTCTTGGAATTCCTTGGGGATTCTTCATTGGTGCTAAGCTAACTATAGCGCAAAGTCGTATCTCTTTAGTTAATAAAATATTAAAGGATGAGAGCAATTCAAAAGTACCTTTTTTATTTATTATTATTATAGATTATAGCAGACAGAATTCCATTGGCCTAGTGAACCGGTCGGCCCCTAGCTCGACCGGTTGAGGCTACCTTTTGCTATTTTTGGATCCCGAGCTTAGAAACCTATAAATTGAGAGCTCCACTTCATTTATGAGATAGAGAACACTTGCAATCAATTGTCTACCTACATGTTCTTGGCCTAAAAGCTATCATTTCTTTCTTAGTGCATTAAATCATCACTTGCATATCCTTTAGTGCACCCTTGTGAGTCAACCTAACTTTGTTTTGTATTTGAGCTAGGTTGAGGGATTCATTCTTGTAAAAACTGAATATTAAAGCCTTCAAGAAGTTTGAATCTTGAAGAGATTGTGTAAGAGTCCATTGGATTCGGAATCCAAGTGTAAGAAGATTGGAAGCTTGGTTGAAGCTTCAAGTTAGTGGAACCTTCACTCGGTTAGGAGATTGAGGAGAGTGGACATAGGCAAGAAAGTGTCGAACCACTATAAAACCCGAATTTGAATTCTCTAACTCTATCTCTTTATTTTTGTTTATATTTTACTTGAAATTGTTGTGTTGGAAATGTTTTTTAAAAAACCTAATTCACCCCCCACCCCCCTCTCTCTCTCTCTCTTTTGGGTGTTTTTCTTAATTAAGTATAGCCTTTATTTTCTCAATCATGAAACACCAACTTTTTCATCCTCTCTGAAAAACCAAAAGTCTAGTATGCTAATACCCAGAGAGGGTGAATGAGTGTAATTAAAAAATTAAATAAATATTTATATGTTATATCCAATTTTTCCTTATGAGAAGTTAGGGATAACGAACTATTTCAACAATAGGCAATATAAACCAAATAATAAAGATATGTAGTGAGGCATAGCGATTTTTACATGGAAAACCCCCATACTAATTGTGGAAATAAAAAATGACGAGATCTAAGACCGTCAATCTAAATACACTATATGAAATCAAATTACACATTTACTTGGTCGTTTTACCCTAAAGACTTACTTTCTAGTACCTACAACTTGATTCACGTCCATGATGCAACAACCTTCAATTGCTTCAATGAATATGTTTCAGCCTCACTAAAGGGATGAAAGTCTTCAACCAAAGATTCAATGCTTGAATCCTTCTTATGAGAGATTGGGAATAGTGAGGCTTGTTAGACTTTCTTTCTTAGAGATTTTTTTGAAATCTCTCCAATTTCTAACCCTAAGAGGGTTATAATGAGGTATTTATGGAAAAATAACTTGAAGAGGTTCGGTATCAATAGGTTTCTAAATTCAATTTACGTGAAATTCAAAAAAAAATCTCTAATTTTTGGCAAAAAATACGTGAGTGCTCAAGCACACTTAACCACCGCTTGAACACCTTGGGCACTTGAGCAGTGCTAAGCACTTGAGCGATCCTAACGCTTAAGCTTTACATCTCACTTGAGCGTCCCTTGTTTCTTTTAGCTTTTACAAAAAAAAAAAAAAAAAAAAACTTTTTGTTGATTTAAGATATTATTCCTCTTTATACCTCTTAAGAGTCTAACTTGTCATAAGTCAAACTTTTTTAAACGTACCTATGACTTCCTAGTTGAATGAACTACAACCCTTGATCTTCAATGGAGAGTAAGTCACTATCTAAAAAGACTTATATGTCTAAACATTAATAAGAATAAAATTGCCAACATACAAACAAGACTCATTGTTCTAGCAATCTCCTCCTTTGAAAATTTTGTGACCAAACATCATTACATAAACCCACCTAAACTTTCATAATGGAGTTTACATAACACACATTAACACTCAATGAAAATTAACTTAAGGGAATGCATTACATCATTTTGTAGTACTTATCTTCCAATCGTGTAACTTGCACACATAAAGAAAACTAAGGTAAAATAATGTGTGGGATACAGTAATGTTAAGAAAGTAAAACAAGATAGTTGGAGATTTTGCTTGATGCATTATGAAAGCATGAAAGAGGAACTAATTCTTGTAGTGACACCAATATACAAAGCAAAGCTCGAGAGGAATATAGATGTATGCAAATCAACCAAATATAATAGAAACTCAATAAGACACAATAGATCAACAATAAAGCTAAGAGGTTCATCTCCAACTAGAAAATAGGCAGTGAAGATCATGAAAAGAAACTTTTGTGACTTACAATAGTTTTAGAGAGAGAGACGATTCAAACATAAATATCTTGCAAGAAACATCTATGTCAGGTATCTCTCTTATACTTCTTGGACAAGCTTTCAACGGGTCATTTGGTTTATTTCAGTGTCTCAGGTTTAGTTTTCTCCAATGTTTCAATTAATTTCCCTTAAGAATTAAATGAATAAAAAAATGAATTATATATATATATATATATATATATATATATATATATATATATATATATATATATATATATATATATATATATATATATATATGTATGTATATGTAAATATTGTCAAGGAATTTCTTAATTATCTTTTCTCAATTAGCCCTTAAAAGTAATATGTTCCCTTTATTTAAGTGAGTCAAATAGTGTTAATGATCTCCCTTTTTTTGTCACAAAAATAGCAAAGCATATAAAATATGAACATGAAAGCACACAAGAGAGAAAGATAAAACATCAACATCATATATATATAAAACATCAACTGGAAGAGCTCCTAAGTCGAAAGGACCTTAAAGTGTGATGCCTTGAATAGGCATAAGTGACATAGGAGGAGTCACCTAATGCTAGCATCTACAACTAGCCATAAAAATCAAATAAATATGAAAAGACACTAAAAATGAGAAAACTACGAAAGAAAACTAATCTTTTAGAAATGCTAAAAACAAGGTATAGAACAATACTATGAGAATGAAAACTTGAAAACAAAGCAAGTTGACCTTAAAAGACAAATAAACAGAAACCCAGAGTGCTCGAAACAACTAAGAAATGTGAAATGGTGCAAATAGCATGCGAGATATCTTTAAATATTTTGTAGGAATGCTTAATAGAGATTAGCGCTTGAGCGTCACGAGCATTGACGCTAGATACAAGTTAGAGCGCTCGAGCGATCTAACCGCTTAAAGTGACGTTGTATATAACACATGATGCTTGAGCGGTTAGAGTGTTGGAATTAGTGCTTGAGCGCTAGAGGTAGAAACTAAGCACTAAGGAAAATAAGGACAAACAAATAACTTCGAAACTAAAAGAACACCTTGAGGTATAATCATAATACCTTCTTGCTCGTTATCGTCTAAGCCTTCAACAATCTCTTACATTTAAGTGTCGATACCGATATCGATGGCCTAAACCAACTCCAGTGGCCTTCATCTCTAGTTCAATGACTCTAACCTTCAAGCATTGACACCGACATTGACGTCGATGTCGATGGCCTAAACCAACGCCAATGCCAACAAACCTACACCTCATATAGGGTAAGTGATACATAGCCTAGTAGAAAAAGGACCAAAGTAGAAAATAAAAAAAAATAAAAAAAAAAGATTTTATGTAGAAGTGAAAACCAAGAAATATTACAAAGGCAGTAGTAATTCACACAGGAAAAATCAAAGACAAAAAATAGTAATAAAAATTGGGATATGGAGGGTCTAGGCATCTTCAATGACATTGCAAATTTGCAAATCAAATTATATAAAAATATTAATGTTTTTTTTTTTCAAATTTTATCATATATTGTCTTTACATTCACATTTATTTTTATAATAATTTTAAAATAATAAAATATAAAGACATAAAAATTAAATTAAATATTATAATTTTTTTAAATTTTAAAGATATCTTCATACTTGAATATTATATATATTCCATTCAATAAATTTTAAATATTAATATATTTATATTTATCTTTATCATTTAATTTGAAATATCAAATACAAAAATGGAATATTATTAAAACTTTTAATTATTTATATAGATATATATATATATATATATATATATATAATTATTTTTAATTAATATAATATATAAATTATATATTTATGATATCACATATTCAACAATGGTTCAACCACTGGTTTGATTAATGAACTGTGAATCGATAACTTTTTTTGTTTAATGTTGATCCAATTCTAAAAACATTGTAAAAGACCAAAAAAAAAAAAATGGAGGAAAAAATTCATTGTGTAAGTTAGAGAGCAAAAGAACTTTCAATTATTACAAACTTGAAATACAAAAAAATGTTCCTTGTAGTTCTCCTCATTAATTCTAGAACATGGGTTGTGGATATTCAAGTCTACATGATCAAGAAACATCCATTTTAAGAAGCTAAAATAAAGTAATAAGGTAAAACCATGCTTAAAAAAATCAAGATCCACTAACCAAACATTGTTAAACTAAATGAGAGATTAAATCAACAATTCAAAAAGATAGACTTTGATCTGCAAGACAACATGTTGACACAAATAATGGTCATATGTGAGGTATCTTGACATTTAAATTATGGATATACACAAAAGTTAGAGCAATACCCATATATGAACCAATGGATGACCAACATGTGCATCTTGTGCAATATATTTTTCATAATGTGAACTCTTGGAAACTCAAAATGGGTTAAGGAAGATCAGAAACTTAATCAACTAAGCAATATAAAAAACTTAACAATTTCAGTCATTCAAGATATTGAAAAATAAAAATATGCAATTACTCTTACCCTATTTCACAATTTCAGAAGAAAGCTAATTTATGCATTGCAAAAGTACTCATGTAGATTTTCCATCTTTACTGAAGAGAAAAATAGATACTAATTCATGATCATAAATTGGTGATTGTTGTGAAGATTGATCTATAAACCAAAGGAGAAATAAAAATAAAAATAAAAACTTCCTCTTACAAATATTATCCATCCAAAATCACTCAAGGAACCAAAATGCTACAACATTTTTCCTATCCCAAACTACTATTTATGCAACATTTTTCATCTTTACAAATAAGAAGAGTTTCTATTATGCAAATCTAAGAACTCCACATCATTATGAGGTGAGAGGTGGGTAATGACTTGAACCTAAGGCTTAGTATTGGTAATAATATAATATTCAATCCCATATTAATGTCCTTATACCTCTATTAATTGTTTTGTTCCAACCTTTAATTCACATGCACACAACTATAAATTAGACTACAAAATACTCCAAACTATAAAATAAAAAAACATAAAAAAAAATGAAGAAGAAAACGGCAAATATACAATTAATTACTATTGATCCTACTTCTATATTCTTCTTGTTCCACAACAAAAGTGATAAATAATACAAATTAATATCTATCATATTATAAGGTTCTAGACTATAAAATTTACAAACATTTTTTGTCTTTAACCTTATTTTCCATTTGTTAGAGCATTGAGTCTTGCTTATTTGTTGGCAATTTTATTCCAATAAATGTTTGACCATAGAAGTCTTTTTAGATAGTGGTTTGCTCTCCATTGAAGATCAAGGGTTGTTGTTCGTCCAACCGGGAAGTTATAAGTATGTCTAAAAAGGTTTGACTTGTGGCATATAAAGCTTATTTGAGGTAAAAAAAAAAAAAAGGTTCGATATCATTTTTGGGCTTAACATGTTTTTCAAATGATTTTTCAAAAAGAAGCAATTGCCTAAGCAATTAATTATGCTTAAGTGGTCAACCCACTCAAGCGTTATAAACCGCTCATGCAGAATGCTCAAGCAATTTAAGTCCACTTAAGCAATCATGAGAGTCATGCCAAGTTTAGAAATGTATTTTGAAAGAATTTCATTGAAACTCTAATTTGGAAACTTAAAATACTGAAATCCATATGGTTTTTTCCTATAAATACCATCCTTATAACCCTTTGAGGGTTAGAGATCGGAGATTAAAAAAATCATATAGATCTTGGAGATTGTTGAGAGACCTCTTATGCTTTAAAGGGACTCCTTGTGAGAAAACTTAATTGCCACAACATTCCCATTTTCTCATTTAAGGATTTGAATCTTTGAATTGTTGGTTAAAGACCTTAATCCCTAAAGAGTTGTTGAAAGATCTACTAGGGAACAATTGGAGTTACTACGTCGTGAACGTGTATTAAGTTGTAAGTACTGGAGAGTAAGTCTTTAGGGTAAAGCAACCAGGTAAATCTGTGTAACTTGATTTTGAATAGTGGATTTAGATTGATAGGTCTTAGACCTCATGGTTTTTTATCTCCATAGTTTGTGGGGTTTTCCACATAAAAATCTTGTGTCTCATTATCTATATCCTTTGTATTTAATATTATGTTTGAATTGCCTAGAATTGGTTGAATTGATTATCGCTTATATCTTGCAGGGTTTTCATAAAAGGTGCATATCTATATATTATTGCTTAGATTTTATTTGATTGATTTGTTGGGATTGCTATTGAGGTTTTTATGATGGTTATCTTGGTGGTTATGGTTGCTATCCCTATAACTAATTATATTATCCCTAAATGATCTTTGGATATCAATTAACCATAAAATTCAAGTTTTTATCCGTTAAGATTTAGGGTGAACTCACTTTTGGACATCTTGAATATCCTTGTGAAATCTTGGGATTAGAAAAAGTTTATTATAATTTATAAATGTTATTTTAAAATTTTTAAATCGCCCATTCTCAACCTCCTCCCCTCTAGATGTTTTCTATTAGACTTTCGGTTATTATTCAAGTGTATTTAAGCAATACCCATTTTCACCTTATAAATCAATGTCGTTTCTTTGGGTATGAAGAATTTTATGTAGGGTCCTTTGTTTATTTAGTTTGTAGGTTTATGTTGCAATGTATGAGTCTTTCAAGAAAATGACAACAAAAGATGGAAAATTAGCATAGTGTTCAATGACACATTAGTTTGTAGGTTTGTGTTGCTATTATCTTTAAGTTGGTATACAAAATTAACATGGTGTTCAATAACACATTAGCATGGACAATAAAACTTAACTAGTAAATTTTACATATTTCAATTAAAAAAATTTCTAGATATTCTAAACTTGTAACGGATTATATAATATAAAAAAATTATACAATAAAGAACTTCTGATCTTACTTTTAAACCAGCTTGAAGCGAGGAGGTGTAAGGTTTAAATATTTACCAATAAGCTAGACTTAGTCATTGATTGCAAAGACAATTATAATATATTTAATTTTTTTATAGGTAAATAATTATAATATATTAATATTTAGTTGTTTGAATGAATTACCCTTAGAAAATACTTTTTGTGCTTCTTATTATTTTTCAAGCTCAAATCACTACTTTTCACTATTTTTGTGGATGTTCTTCGACTCTTTTTTAATTTAAAAAAAATCTACAATTTTTTATCAACTATTAATGTCCTTAAATTTATATAAAAAAAACTTCTTAAAACATCTTACTATTTTTCTTATTGAAATAACTAAGCTCTTAAAATCAAATACACAATTAAATGATAGATCAATAAGTAAATTATTAGAACTCATAAAAACAATGGTAATATAAGGATAAAAAAAATTAAGGTTTTAAATTTATTATTTACTCAAAAAGTTTTCTTTTGTTTACCATGATCAAAAGTTCCTAGTAAATAAGCAACATCTATTAAATAATGAATGATTTTCATTAGCGAAACAAAGTAGTGGAAGTAGATAGTTGTCACACCCCTGAAGTTTACACTAAATTTTTCACAAGTGCACGGTGCTAAGGACCCTACCTTAGCCAACCTTCCTTCCCAGCGTTTAGAAAAACAGAGTATAAGCACAACAACAGTAAAGTAACAAGGACGCAACGTTTATAGGAAACCTTTTTCCCAACTTGTATTAATTCACGCTACAAGACAAAATCGTTTTCCCCTGAACCAGAGTACAATACTCACACCCAAACATTACGAGAAGGAACCCTTTCCCAAAACTCGCTCTCTTTGTTTCAAGGCTGTAGGAGCCCTTTTAAAAGACTTAAGCTGCAATTATAAATTTGAATTTCCAAAGTCAAATGTTGGAGCCAACTTGGTGGTTATGCAACTGGCCAGAACCAACCATAACTGTCTTGCATAAACACCCACCACCCAAATAGTGGCCTGCACATGCCACCCACTTGCACCAGCCATCATCCCTCAACCAACTGCAGGTCAAATGATGGCTTGACTTGGTCACTTGCTATCTGAGCTAGCTGCCACTAGCTAGTTGCACTACCATATCCTAAAGCCTTGCTCGCCAAGTTGCTGGAGAGTCCCCCTAACAAGCTGCCTTCTTCCCTGTAAGGTGCCTCTTGTGATCGGGTGCCCATCAGCATGTCTTTGATCAAGGCCTTCTGAACCAAGCAGCGTGCACCAACCAGCTGACCAAGAGTCTGGTGCATCAGTGTGTCTTTCTCACATTGATGTGTGAGCCTGTGCCATGTCTAGGTGCCCATGACTTAGGCTTGATGCTTGTTTTCCCTATCCGGTCCAGCTTCATAGCAACGAGCCATGGCATTGCGCCCATGGCTGATCCCTCTTAGTGCACAGGGCATTGCGCCCATGTGTTGTGCGTAGGCATCATGGTGTGTGTCAGCTATTGTTTGGTGCCCATCAAACCATGGCATTGTGTCCATGGTTTCATTAGCTGGCACACCGCACAAGGTTTAGGCGCCCTCGTGCTTGCGCGGGGAGAAAGTAGCCCGCATCAGGCCCCGTGCCGTTGCGGCCACGGGGTGCACACCACACATGTCATGAAGCCCATGTGTGCGTGCTCGAGTCGCGTTCGTGTGTCCTAAGCACGCCCAAGGCCGTACCATGGTGCTCCCTTGGTGCGGTCAAGGCTTTCCTTGGTGCTCCCTCCTTTGAGTCACCTACCCCCCTCTTAAAGAGCAATACGGGCAATATTCATTGTTTCTGGAGGAGACATCAATATGTCTAAGGAAACATAATGGAATAATAAATAATTATAAATTAAAATTCCAAAAGTCTCTCAGCCTTCATCTACACCACCTAAGTTAGGTGCGTGTGCAATGCCCATCTGGTGCGCACACGGTGCATGTTTGGCTCGCTAGCAATGGGATCGCAGTGCACGTCTGGCTCGCCCGTGGTGCACGCGCAGTACATGTTTGGCTCGCCCGTGGCTTCCTTACATAGCCCTTGGAGTTTGAACCACCAAACCTCTAGGTTTTCCTTGCTTTCAGCCTAGGCTCTCATCCCATGAGACCTATTCCTCCATGGTTAAGTCAAGAGGCTAAGGGGCTAACAGTAGTACACTACCTCAATTACACCTTGCTTTGTATGGATGATATAGTTTCAGCTAAAGCCTCTTTGAGTTCATTCACTAATGACTAATTTCTCACAAGAACTAATTGAGACTTGAAACTATAGTGATCTTAATTTCAAAAGTTGCAATCCTCATTGCATCATAAAGATTAAAGTTTATAGGTTTGAGAAAATTAGAATGACAGATGAAGTGGAGAGTTAGGGTAATAGTAGGATTTTGAGAATGAGAGAAAAAAAAAGGGTTAAGGATTCATTGGATTTCAAGGTTTTTAAAGAAGTTAAGAGGTAGGGGATTTTAGGTTTTTAAGAATGAAAGGAAGAAGATGAGAGGTAAAGGATTCGTGGGATTTTGGTCTTTAAAGATAAATGAAGAGGTTAGGGTATCATGGGATTTAGGGTTATTAAAATGAGAGGAAAAAGATGAGATGTTAGAGATTCATGGGGATTTTTGGGCTTTTGGAGAGAACAGAGAGGTTAGGTTTCACGAGACTTTGGATTTTTGAGAAAGGAAGGGGAAAAGTAGGAGGAAACTAGTTAAGTGTTTGGTGGAGTTTAAGGGTCTGTTTGGTTGTTTTTTAAAACTGTTGTTAAAAATATTTTTTGAGAATAGTTTTTGGTATTTTCAGGAAAAAAAAAAAAACATGTTTGGTTGAGTTAATAAAAAAGTTTTTTAAAACAAGTAAAATAAAAAACATGTTTGAAAGTTTTTTTTTCAATTAATAAAGTGTTTTATTCAAGTAACTTGATATTATAAATATATAAATAATTTTTATATACACAATTTATTTAAATTAAAAAAAATTATTTCATTTTAAAATTTTTATACCAGTTATAATTTTCTTATACAAATGATTACTTTGTAACCATGTGTAACTATATTAATTTCAATAATACTTAAATTTGTACATATGGTAGACTCTATAATCATTTTGAAAACATTTATTTTAATCATAAATGCATTATACTAATACATGTTTTCATTAAAAAAATCATTCAAATTATATGTATACTAACACAATCAATATTAACACAAATAAATATTATAAGTATTATGATACCAACATCATATTTTAATATAATATATTAAAGTTCTAGAGTTTATAGATGGTAATTTTTTAGATAATATATACATTCACTTAGCAATAATTAAAATAAGAAGACGAAATATGATAAATAAATTTAAAAAAAAAACACATGACAATACTACACCCACAACAACCAATAAGAAGAAGACGACTTTGAGGATTTGTCGCATGCATTGGGCGTCGTAAGTTGACAACTAGTTGAGGTTGTTGTAGATTATACTCGTCAACTTATATAAAGCAATGAGGATGTTCCTACAATACATAAATTATTAAAATAAAATAAAATATGATGTATGTATTTCACTAATATCAATATGTTTTCATGTGATAATTAAATATACTTACATGATATAATGAACAATGATAAAACCAATGACCATTGTTCTTTTGTGTTTTCAACATGAAAATACGCATCCGTCTACACCCATGGTAACACATGGGTTTTTTGTCCATCCTACTTTTACAATTATAAATTAAATTTATAAGTAATATTTAATCATTAGAAATCATAACAAACATCACATAACACTAATGAGAACTAGTTAAGTTAACAAATATGTATAAATTCTAACAAAACACTAAAGTATTGATAAATATTTAAAATTAAAAATAGGATAAGTCATGAACTGATATTAATATAATTTGCCCACATCACTTGAGCAATTTGATGTGCACTCTCATATGATAAATCAATTGAATTGTTTGTGCTACTTTTGCTCTCTTCTTCACCTTGGACTGAAATGTCTTCTACCTCATATTCTCTAAACAACTCATCATTCCAAGTTGATAAACGAATCCAATTATGAAGAGTACAACATGCAACAACAATTGATGGTTGCCTACTTGGCTTATAACAAAGGCATCATCCTTAATATTGGAACTCGGGTCTTCAAAACACCAAAACATCTTTCAATAATATTCCAAAGAGATGAATGTATATAATTAAAAAGCTCTTTATACCTGATAGGTTGATTACGTCTATCCCGATATTCTTGTAAATGATATCGCTCACCTTGATATGGTGGCAAAAATCTAGATATACAAGGATAACCAGAATAAACTAAATAATATTTCCCTTCACTTAGCCAAGGAACATTGACTTCTGGTTTAGTCAATGCATCTAAAAAGATATGTGCACTGTTTGTTGTTCGTTCCCAACTAACATAAACAAATGTAAACATCATATCAAAATCACATGCACACATAACATTTTGTATTATAACTATTTTCTACCCTTAAAATTGGTTTGTCTATTAGCTGGGACGCATGCACTAATATGAGTATCATCAATTGCACCAATTTAGTCCTTCAAGGCTACAATAACAAACATTTATTATTATTAAGGAAATAAATTAAACAATGGTCCATGAAAACTATTTATGTACATGAAATTCACATTTATAAATATTTTGTATAAACTCTTACCTTAAACCATGGAAAATATTTAGAATTCTAGCAACATATGAAAACACCTCATTGGCCATATTGCTAAGACGTATGAGAATTTTGCCTAGTCGACATAATGCATGTCTAACTTCTTTAAAGTGCCAAGTGACAGTCTCTATGGAATGTTGAAAACAGTCTGCTACAACCCTCATTCTCACATTATGTCCTATGGTTAGTAAGAACATAGCAACTACCTCTTCAACTGTGATTAATCGTGTATCATGTAAGTTTTCATGTCTCTTAAGATGATCACAAAGGTTCATAAATGTTTATTTATCCATCCAAAATATTTCATAGCATGTCTAAGAATGACCTTCTATCATATCTCTCACAAATTATGCACCACTCAACATTGACATCCTTTAAGGCGTCTTGCATAAAAATATTTCCTCAAACTCATTCATCACGTGAGCAATAAAATTTTCATCTAAATCATCATCCTCTTCAGAAGATGAAGTTGACTCATATAGTGAACCATTGCTTGTGCTATTATCATCCATTGGTTACTACACAAAACAAATTAACTCATAATATAAAATAACACGAAATGAACATTAAAGTAGATATAATATAAGTTTCATAACCATAAATAACATCCATACAATGACAAGCTAAAGAACATGGTAAAAGATTTTAACCAAAAAAAAAATAGTACATATTACAATGTCATCAGAATAGTTATTCATCCAAACATTCACATTGAAAGCCTATCAAGCCATGCCATTTTCTTCTCATCAGGCATATTCATAAAAAATCTCTCTCTACTCCGACATTATGAATTTCTCAGCAGCTTTTAAATATTTGTCATTATCCAGCAATCCAATGGTTTGTAAGGTTGTCATGCACTTTGTTATGCTAAAATCATTAGTACCTACACTAGTAGTTTCACTACTAATTCCACTCTTATATCTTTCCACTCTAGCCAACAATGCCTCAATTCTAGCTTGAGTTGTTTCTGTTCTAGCCTTTGCCCAAGCTTTCAAAGCATCTCCCATTTAACTTAATCTAGACTCTTTCTTACATTTACGCTCTAATAGAGAATCAATTGCACGTTTTCCAAAATAGGATGTCACTCCTTCTACCATCTTTAGTCATAGAAGATCATCAAGGATCTCAATATCTGCATCCATATGCACTCCACCATGTTTCAAATTGTCATCCATCTCATCCTCATCATCAATGTTTGGTGGATTTTGGGAGGAAAGTAATGGAGGGCATCGGTTGTTGTTGATGGATTAAAGATCAATCCTAGCAAGTTGTAGTTTGGGCATCCCTTTTAACGGAATCTTTTTGCATTTGGGTGTGCCTAATAGAGGGGAAAAAACTCACTCTTCATGTATACCAAATATTTAAATTAAAAAGTAATTAATTTAAAAGTTGTTTTCACCCGAATGTAATTTTGTCAGGTTTTCTCCAGAGCATGCATCATGTCAATTTTAACATCCCAACCAAACACAATATGCTTTAAACGATCGGAGAACTCATGGTGCATTGCACGTAGTCTATTAAACTTTTGTTTAAGTTGCTTCAAATTGAAATTTCTTTTTCCTTGGCTATTGACCTCAAGTAAGATCCTCCTCCATGTGTTGGTACTAAATATACCACTATTCATGTTACTTTTATTAACTTCATTTACCATAATGTCAATAAAGATTTTCTCTATATTTTCTCTCCATGTTTCTGCATTCTTAACATATTTTATCTCAGTTTTCATTTGTACAATCCCATCACAAATAAGAACCCTATGAGGAGACAACTTTTCGAATCACCAATAACATTTAAGGGTCTGTTTGAATGAGAATTAAGATTGTTGAAGTATAGTGTATAAAAATATGAAAAAAAATAAAAATAAAAATAGATTTGATATTAATTAGATCATAAATACTTTTTTATTTTAGTTTTCATAAAATTTGAAACAAAAATTGAGGAAAAAAAAAGAAAGAAAATTAAATAAAAATGAGAAGAGTTTGATTAATTTTAAAATAATTTTTTTTATATTTTTAAAAATAAATCAAACAGAATAAAATCATTTTTATTAACATTTTTTTCTTGATTTAATCTTTAATTTTATTAAAAATTATAGTATATTCTATTAAGATGAGATAAAAAACTTTAAAAATAATTAATTTAATTTTTACAACTAATTTTCACCCAACAAGCTTGTAAATAAAATATATAAGACATGAAAATAAATGCAAACATGTCCATTTGAGATGTAGAAAAATGAATGCAAAGAAACTATCAAAATAAGTTTTAGTTTTCATATAAACAAAAATTTTATTCTAAATTTTATTTTTAGTAATTAATCTAAATATAATTTTTATTTGGATGATTGAAGTAAAAGCAATGAAGTTTTTATTTTAATAAATTTGCTTTGACCAATAATTGTTACTTTACATTTACACTGTAGTTGTTCATTGTTGTTTGAGTTTGAGTTAGGTGAAGTCTGAAGATGGTGTTCACTTTCCAAGGAGATTCCAACGCATGGTTGAATAATATATGTATTTTCTCTTTATTTATGAAATTTTATTTTACCAACTAATTTATCCATACAAATAACCCTCATGTCCTTGAAAAAACTCTCTGAATGAGGGTTAGCATGCCAATATTGAAAAAAAAAACTCTTACCCAAGATCACTTTTTTATTTACAAGTTACAACTCTCTCTCTCTCTCTCTCTCTCTCTCTCTCTCTCTCTCTCTCTCGTCTTTCCCCTTCTTGAAAACTAAAAAGGACTTTCACATGCAAAACCCTCTCAATTCATAAAACTCGTTGTATCTATCTTTAATGAAATTTATCATTAAAGATGAATTTCCCAGCAACTCGTTTTCACTCACTTCCATGTTTTTAAGCAAATTTTTTGTTTTTCTTGAACAAAACAACTAAAAAAAATCAGAACTGAGAAACGGGAAAAATCATAACAAAATAATTTTTTTTGTTTTCTTTCTTGTTCCCCAGTTTTCTCAGCATCCAAATGAGAAAAATTAGAAAACTAAAAACACATGATAGAAAAAAAAAAAAAAACTCAGATCTCATTTGAATAACAAAACTAAGAAATAACTCCCAAAATCCAATTTTAAACAAAAATCAAATTTCAAAACAAACAAAATAGCTTCTACACATTTTCATTCCGATAAACAACTGTTTCATTATGAAAACTTCTATATTTTTTAAGAACAAAAGAGTTGAGAATACAAAAAAAAATTCTCTATTTACCCAGATCTAACATTTTTCTCAACAAATATTACCAAAATAAGCCTATTTTACTAGATCTACCAAAAATAACTTCAACATGTGCAAAAATAAAACGAAAACACAAATGTGTTGGTGGAGTTACCTTTGTTTCGTGTTGTTGGAGAAGTCATCATTGTATTGGAGGAAAGGAAATGTGAGAATGGAAATAAGAAAAACACGGAGAACAACTATTCTCTTATACCTCTTTTTTTGTTCTCTAAATAATAAAAAAAAATAGGGAAAACAACTTTTTTTTTGTTCTCTTAAAAGTGTCATTTTGAGAACACGGGGAATAAAAAAAACAAAAACAATTTCTTCTATCAAACAAGTTTTTAGTGTTTGTTGTTTTCAAGAACAAAAAACAGTTCTTGAAAACAACAACCAAGCAAGCCCTAAGTTTTGTTTTGTTTTGGTTTTTTCCATATATGGGAGGCTTAGCTCGAGGCTTGGCTAGCAAGGTGGAGTTTGGTATTGAAATGCACATTAGTCAACATTGCATAAAATCCTAAATATTTTGAGAGTATAATTGATAATTTGAAGTATGCAAAGTTGGGTTCTCATTTTACTAATATTTTCATATTAGAGGATGGAAACACACTTTTTTCAATGATCTTTTTAACCATAAAAATATATGTTTTAACCATTTTGAAATATTTGTTCAAAATTATCCATTTCTTTTTATCTTTTAATTTATTTAAAAAAAAAGTTGTTTGAAATTGCATTTTGAAATTATGATTTCAATATGCATTTTAAAATCATGATCTCTAAATTTGTATTAATAATAAACTTTCAAAATGAAATTTTAAACTAATTTTGAAAAAAATGCTAGTTTGAACAATAGTTTCAAAAACATGTCCAAAACCTATATTTTATTGGACTAAAGGACTAATTTGTCAAAAAAATTCTCAATTTCTTAAGTTACTGCACTAATGAGAAATTAAATCAATTTAGTAAAAATAACGTGCAATATTTAGTCCTTTGAGCTAAAGTTCAAAATGCAATTGGTAATAACTAGATTTTAAAAAATAAATATAATGAGATAGGGTGCTAGCAAAAAGTAAGACTAAACTTATAGCATAAGGGTTTGTAAAGATTGATGAAATAAATTATGAGGAAACTTTTGTATGGTAGCTAAGCTTGAGTCCGTTAGAGTGTTGGCATATTAGATTTAAGCAAGGGAAACAATATTAATTTTTCAAAAAAAAATTGATCTTTAGGGTTGAAATACCAACATTTAGGTTTGGATATTCCAACTTTAAGTTCTATGTGTTGAATAATCAAATTGATGTCCTCTAAAGTCTCATAGACCCACAATCTTTCATCCAATGACTCAACCTGGTTCCTTAGCACACATAGTTTAGGAGGATGGAGGCTAGGGCTCTCTTTTCTCTCTTGATGGTGGAAAATAAAAGTAATGAAAACTCTAACCCTTAAAAAGGTATTTATGGAAATCCTAACTAGGCTTGGGTCACTTAATTTAGCCAAAATTGGATCTTAATTGATTAATTAATCCCACGGGGTCATCTAATTAATCAATTAGCTTAATCCAGATATGTCGTTCATTAACCCCTATGCAACCTTGCGTAATTACCAAAACACCTTATGCACATAAGTGAACCGAGAGCTAATCCAACTCTCATAAACTGTGCCAATAAGGTATATGAGTTTAATCACAAATCACTAAGATCCATAGGACAATACTATCTCCCTCAAAATTCTAATTTTGAAGTTAATTCAATATTACATTACAAAAAAACAACTATACTCTAATCCTTATATAAATGATAATGAGAGACAGAGTGCTCGAGTGTGTAACCTACTATCCACTGTGTTCAATTTCCCCATGAATTGGTGTTTCTAGTTTAACAAGAAGAAAACTATAAACCTTTCAAGACTACCTTTACTATTCTTGTCTTACGGATCTTCCTATTGTGTGTTCAATTGACATGTCTTAGCTTTCCATGAGTTTATGTCAAGTTCCACTTAAGGAACTACTATGACTATGTATTACATGAACACACCTCTTTAAGATCATCAAATGGGACACTTTGTCTTAATCCCATGAGATATTATAATGTCTTTATTGAGAATACTTCCATCAATAGTAACTCAATTCATAGGAAATATATGATCACTTTAGGATCTCACTTATAGGTAAAAACCACTATTAATTTGGGTACAAGTCCAATATTCTCTCAAAGTTGAAAGATAACGCAATGAAACAACTTAGTGAAGTTATGACTACTTGATAGCCTTATATCATGGCTCACCCTATGTCATGTCTAATGTGTAATCATATACACTAGTGCGCTTACCATAAAAAACTCATCTCGATGGTCAAGACCAACCATCCCTCCAATCAGAAGGTAGTACACTACAACCTCCAATGGATTGTTTAGGTCTATGAACTAGTTGTGAACAAATCATCTACTTGCAAGTAACTCATAACTTGAATCTTCTATATAACTCCTAATATACCCAAGTCATGTACAATACAAGAGATATTAGACGAAAATGTTCATAAAGTACAATGCATGAAATAAGGATATATAGAAGTGAAATTGAAATATTATTACATAAACAATGAATATCATATCTTTTACATCATGTTATGTTTTTAAGGATTCTATCCCAACATCATTTACCATCAAAACATATAGACATTAGATATTATTTTATTAAGGGTTTTATAGAAGAAAAAAATGACATATTTACAATAAATTCATACTAAAAACTAGTTAGTTGATATTATGATTAAACTTTTAAATTCTCTTAGGTTTGAATCCCTTAAAAAATCTTTAGGTGTATGTTCTTTAAATTGATGTTACATTTCTAGTTCAAGAATCTTTTATTTAGAGGGAGAAAGTTTTTAAGATCATATTTTGTCATTTGCTTGATTTAGTTTTGTGATATATTTGATATATTATTATTTTTCCCTAAAAGATAAATTATCCTTGTATCATTAGATACTAATTAAAACATTTCTTTTTCTATTTTCTATATCTTGAACTATTTTAATTCATTATCATAAATGAAAAAGTGATTGCTCTTTCACTTGTAATAATGAAATGTTTTCCCTATGTTTTCCTAAATTTCAAAGGTAATTTTTCAATTATCAAGAGTTACGAGCTTTCACATCTCATGTAAAAATAAAAACTAAATATATTATTTATAGGGAAGTAAGGGTGGCAATGACTCATATCATGTCATGTCGTATCGAGACAAAGAATTCATAAAATTTACTCAACTTGAACATGATCAATTTAATAATTATATCATAATAACCCAACACGAATAAGACACATTTATTAAATGAGAACATGTTACGACCCTTGTTTAATAAACAAGTTGAGTTGACATGACATGACACAGATACTTGTTAATTCAATAGGCACAAATAACTTGATAATTAAGTTGACCAATTAATACTCATTTAATGGGTTGGCATGATTATGATTATGACCTATTAAATGGGTTACCACGATTTACACCATTTAACTTGCTTATAATTTTTAATATATATAAAAAACATTTTTTTATATAAAAATGACAATTTATTATATTATAACCATTTAAAATAATTATTATATTATAATTTTTAAATATATAAAAAAAATGTTATTTTATATATAATAATATAAAATAATAAAATTATTATATTAACATGAGGTTTTTTCTAGTTTTTTTATGTATGTGTTTTCATTCATCTTTTACGGGGAATTTTGAATTACTTTATTCCTTGGCCTTGGATCATATAGAGTTTATGTTCTATCTTTGGCTTCTCTAAAACTAATGCAACAAAAACCATAAAATAACTTAGATCTACAGATATAATGAACATAACTTCGATATGGATATTCCCATATTAATTCCAAGTTGATGAAGTCGTCGGAAAAGATTTTGAAACCATAGAAAACACTATGAAGCTCATTTGCTCAATGTTCTTCTACTCAATCACACCTCACACAAATCTAGACATGATAAAGGTGTGAGTTTTCTCTTAAGAAGACGACTAAGGTTTCTCTCTAGAGATTTTGTGGAAGATGATAGATAAATGCCTAAACCTTAAACCCCTCAGGGAGTAGTTTATGTAGGGCTCTTAGTGGACTTAAGTGACTTAAGCCCATATTGAGCTTGGGTCATCTAATACTCACCTAAGTTCTAATTAATTAATTAGTTCTATTAAGTTTCGATTAATTAATTAACCCCAGTTTTAAAAAATAATAATTCATAAGATTTAGTACAATCTTACACTTTCACCAAAATACCTTTATACACACTTATAAACTAGAAGCTAAAATTCCTCAAAAACGTGTTATAATCAACTAAGAGCTTAAGCGGAGACCACCCATAAGAAAATATTGACTCCACCATAATCTAATTTTGAAGTTGATTAAACATTCTAGTAAAAAAATTTAACTACACTTTAGTATTCTATAAAATTATAATAAGGCAAAACTCATATCTATGTCTTACTATCTACTGCATAAAAACTTCTCATGAACTAACATCCATAATCTAACAAGGTAGTGCTATCAACTTATCAAAATTACATTTTCAACTCTTTAAGTTATAGATCCACTCATTATGTAATCAATTGACCTACTCCTACTCCATGGAATATATGTCAAATTCCACTAAAGGAATTGCTATGACTATAGTCATCTTAATCACATGTTATTTTGATCACTTAAGATGACATATTGTCTTAATCCTATGAGATATTATAATGTTTCTTAAGTTTCATCAACAATGACCTAATCCATAAAGACACATGATCACATTAAAAATAAAAAAATAAGAAAAAATGTTTATCAATTAAAAAATAGAAAAATAGTTTTTAGTTCTTAAAAATATGAAATAAAATGTTTTCTAATAACATATTTGAATTGCTTTTAGCTATCTTCACTTATTTTCTATACAAAAAATGGATAATGATTGAAAACAAATCATTATAAATAAAAAATAGTTTTTTTAAAACTATTTTCAAAATCACTTGCAATAGTTTTCATGTATCTCCCATTATTATTTTCCATCCCCTAACTTTTTTTCCCCACATAAACCATTTTTCTTTTCCATGTATCACCACATGGCCCACTCAGCTTTTATTTTTTATTTTCCCTTTTTCTCCTCCTTTTGTTTCCTTGATTTTATTTTTCCTTTTTACAAATTTTTTCATTTGGTTTTTCCCATTTAAAAACTGTTTTATCTGTTTATTTAATTTAATTTATTTTTTAAAAAAATTATTTATTAAAAAAAGTTTTAAACTTGTTAAAAAAATAATAATTTCACTTACTTCATTTAAGGTTTTAATTAAATACAATTAGTTCCTAATGATTTGAAAATTCGTCAAATATTTCTCTTATTTTGAATTAGAAGAAGAGGTAAGTAAAAATATTAAATAAGAACTATATGGGAGGTATGTAATAAAATTTCAAATCAATGGGATTAAATATATTTACTCTAGGGTGGTAAATGAAATTTACTTAAAAAATGTGTATAGAGAGAACTTCCCATCCGAAAATTGAACCACCCTGGTGCGTTGAACCAACGCGTTAGCAACACTAGGGTTTGAACCATTTTGGCACGAGGCACCGGTGACTAGGGTTCTAGCTATCTGCTATAAAAGGAAGCACCACGCCAAAAATTTCTGTTCTCTCACTAATCTGCACGACCTGGTTCGCGAAACCAGGGCAGCTGACTCCCTCAAAACCTAGAAAATCTCTGTAAATCTCTTCACTTGCTCTCTTCAGATCTCTCTCCACATCAATAACTATGCCTCCCAAGTCCTCTAAGTCCAAGGAAGCCCCCGCCGAACGACCCATCCTCGGTCGTTTCTCATCTCATCTCAAGATTGGCATTGTACGTTTCAATTCATTCTCACACTTGCTCGGAAACTCTGCTTTTATCCTTTGTTTGGTTGCTGAGAAAATTGCTAATTTTTTTTAATAAAATTTTTTGTTTCAAAGTCCTTCCTTTTATTAGCATCTGAACGAGGATTTGAAGTTTGTGATTAGTTTTGCGTGTTTCTCTGATGTTGGTGAACTTCATGTTGATTGATGGGTGCAGTTGCTTTGGTTGTGGGATGGAAAATGGTAGTTTTCACTTGTTTCTATTATTTGTATGGGGTTTTTGCTATGATAAAACAAGGTTATGGGAATTGAATGAAGTCTTAATTCTGTATAGTTGGATTTCAGTTCTCAATTTGTTGATAAATAAAACGACCAAAAATTTGAATTGGAGCTGGGCTTTTCAATTCAATGTCTATGCAAAAAAGAGCAGCCTAAATGAGATTGTTTGAAATGGAGGAGCAAAGTAGTGATTGTTGACGGTCTAGGAATTTTTTTTCCAAGATTGCTTGGGTTTCTGTCCCTTTTACTCTGTGAACTGGCTGGCTTTTGTGATGATGACTGTATTGATGTTTTTCTTGTCTTTTCATTTCAGGTTGGATTGCCAAATGTAGGCAAATCAACACTTTTTAACACACTCACAAAGCTGGCAATACCTGCGGAGAACTTCCCTTTTTGTACCATTGAGCCAAATGAGGCCCGGGTTAATATCCCTGATGAGCGGTTCGAATGGCTTTGCCAGCTGTACAAGCCGAAAAGCGAGGTTTGTGAATTTAAATTCTGAATCCAGACTATCAACTTCCAAGATTGTGTGTTTTGCTCATAGAATAAGAGGGTTTTGTAAGTGAGTACTCAAAAAAGAAAAAAAGAATGTTTTAAGAGGTGTCTAGTTAAGGGAAGCACACAAGAAATTTACAAACACTACTGCCTTCAGTATATCACCCTGGTCCTCATCAGCATTCTTAATGTAGTTTCAACTGGTTCTTCACTCTCTTTGTGGCGTCAATAGGTTCTTTAGCATGACCTTCGTGATAAGCTCTTTTCTTGCCATTGACCCTGGATACTCTTATGTTTGAATTAGAAATTGAAAAGAACGTGGTTTTATCTTTGAGAATGACAATACCTATAAAAAAAAATGTTTGAGAGGGACAACATTGGTAGGAATGAATTTGCAATTGCCTTTGCCCATTTAAATATTTCTTTAGTTGTTATTTTGAACTTGAAGTTGTGAGCAAACAAATGTAATTGTGGTTTGTGGTTCATCAATTGTATAATGTACAGGATTGTTAATACATGTTCTAATAAAATGCAAATGCAATTTGGAAGAGGGTTTTTCTTAATAGAAATAGCATACAAAACCATATTGATTTTGGAGTCATGGTTCTAATTATCATATGATGCAGAAATTGAAAAAAAAAAAAAAAAAGGTAGCACATGGGAGCCATAATGTAACTTGCCTATTATGAAAAAAAGGCATAATGTGACTACTACTAAGTGCCACATGATGTCAAACCTTGTGTTGCAAATCACCTTTGGCAACTCTCATTGTAAACCATGATGAGAATGGATATGCATGTCAGAATGGTGAAGGATGCACTGTGCTTATCTTGATATAAATTGAGTTGACAGGTTGTGCTCTTTCTCGTTGTCATGTCCTTCTGATTGTGCTTGACTATCCTCAATATATAACAATACTTTAGAGACTCTAGATGTCCACTATACCCTCATGGCATGTAGCTTGCCGAGGATATAACCTTGTAGTGGTCCTTAAATGTAGTGCAAAAAGTCTCATTACCATCATTGCTTGAGTGATCAATTGATTTTACCATTTTATAATTGTTTTTCCATCTTCCTTTTTATCTCATCCTCTACCTTCAATATTATCCCTGTCATGACCTTAATTTCCATTCTCTACCTTCTCTATCAATGTTATTGTTTCATGATAATTCTTTCATCTTCCTCTTTAGGTTCTTCCTCGACCTTTAACCTCACTAGCTTTGAATGGAAGTATTAAGTATCAAGCTTATGTTAGTCATTTGTGCTTCCTAGACCTTTCTTGATCACTCAAAGTTTGACAAATAAATCATTGATTTAAGTTTTAGGAATTTCAATGTTATAAAGTGTCAAGAGAAGAAAACCATTGTGTCACTTTTCTATGAATTAAGGATTACTTTTGTTTGCTATGTGAGGTAGATAAGTTGACCCTCAAGGTTATCCCTCTTGGATTTTTCCTTAAGTCTTGCCTTAAGGTAAACCTAATGGTGTAAGCCTCAAAAGCCATCTAGGACTATGTGGGACCTGATGTTCAATGGTTCCCACTTGAAAGATTGTATTTTGGAAAGTTTTAAGTATTGAAACCATAGTATTCACCTAAGTTGCAGCATATTGACAAGATTTAATTTGCTATGGCATGGAGTATGGGCCCACCGTCCTTGTAACTAGATGCATGACCAAGTTGGTGATGAAGACACGTCATTAGATTCATTCTAAATTAGTATGTCTACTTCAAAAATGCCCTTGAGGCTTGACTCATGTGGTAAAGGGATGGGGAGGGTTTGTGGGAGGTTCTAGGTTCAAGTCCCAATGGGGACAAAAAAAAAAATTTACCTATCAAAAAAAAAAAAAAATGTCTACTTTGAAAATCAATTAAGTTGAATCTTTGATCATTTGAATTGAATTTTTTGGGAAAATTACTTTGTTTATAATAGCGGCCTATGAGTTTTTATTTTTTAATTTATAATGCCTTTTGTAATGTTAGGTTTTTATGTTTATATGATAAATATGTCACATCAGAGGGTGCATAATCTTAGTAGATGAAAGTTATACAATTCTCATCACAAATGAGGCCATTGACTCAAGGTTGAAGAGCAACAATAGTGCTATTGTTTGTAAGATGGATATTAAGGTGTATGATCACATTAATTGGAACTTTCTAATGGAGGTCTTGGAGAAAATGAGTTTTAATTAGAGGTTGATTGGATGGATCAAGTGGTGTATCTCTACAACAAAATTCTTGTTTCTAGTAAATGAGACTAGTCAGTTTCTTTTAGAGCTTAAGGGGGTAATATAGGGAGACCCCCTGTCTCTTTATTTATTCATTTTGGCCATGGAGGTGACTAGCATGATTTTGTGGAGGGTGAGCGAAGGGGCTTCATCTTGGGATTCAAGATGGGTGGTAAAGGTGGATTGGAGCTTGAAATGACTCACCTATTGTTTGTTGATGACACTTTGATCTTCTACGATGCTAGTCAAGAGCAATTGAAAATTTTGAGTTGGTCTTTCATGTAGTTTAAGACAAAATCCAAGTTCAAAATTAATTTGGAGAAAAGTGAGCTAATTATGATTGGTGGTAAGGGCAATGTGGAGGTGCTAGCAGCTTCTTTGGTTGCAAGGTAGGGCATCTTCCCCTTCTACTTATCTAGGCTTGTTGTTGGGAGCTCTTTTTAAATAAAGAAGGGTTTGGGTCTTGGTGGAGGAGAGATTTCAAAGAAGGCTCTCATTATATGGAAGAGATAACCTCTATCTAAGGGAGGGGGACTCACCCTAATATGGAGTACACTATCTAGTCTTTCAATTTCTTTTTTGTCTTTGTTTGTTATCCCCAAAAAGGTGAGTTTGACTTGAGCATGTCCAAAGAGACTTTCTTTGGGGTGGGGTTGAGCTTGCAAAAAAACTCCAACTTCATCTTGTTAATTGGTCCATAGCCTATTTGGACAAAAAGCATGGGGCCCTTGGCATTAAAAATCCCTATGCTCTAAATAAGGCTTTCCTTGGCAAGTGGAGTTGGAGATTTATTCCTTATGTAGACAAGTTATCACTCAGAAATTCAAGAAAGAAGGAGCATGGTGTGAGGGATGGTTATGGATTGGGTGTGTAAGACAATTAGAAATGAGTGGGATTATGTTAAGAGTAGATCGTTGTTCATTATTGGTAATGGAAGAAGGGTCAAATTTTAGAATGATAGATGGTGTGGAGATTTATCTTTGGAAGAATCTTTTCTATCATTGTTTTCTATAGTCATTGTCAAAGGTTTCATGGGTAGCGGAGGTGTTGGGAGCATGAGGGGGAAAGAGGTTAGTGTAGCCCTCGCTTTTTAAGACAAGTTCATGATTGATAGCTCGAAGGAGTTATGACTTTTTTAAGAAACTCCAAGCCCGTTCAATCAGGAGAGAGGAGGATGATAGATTAGGGTGGAAGGAGTCTGAATGTGGCAAGTTCCCCATCAAATCCTTCTATGACTCTTCTAGCCTAGGGAAGAAGAGAGCCTTTTTCTCACAATCATAGCTTGGAACTCTTGGGTACCTATGAAGGGGAGATTTTTTTTCTTAGGAAGCATTGTGGGAAAGAATTTTGATGATCAATGAACTTAGGAGGGGAAGGATTATGCTGAATAGATGCTATATGTGCAGAAAAGAGGAAGAATCAACTGATCTTTTACGCCTTCATTGCCCTTAAGCTAGTGTCTATGGCAGTTGATTTTCTCTTTGTTTGGCGTGGTATGGGTGTTTCACTCATCATTACGAGGAACTTTGTTGAGCTGGTGTGGATCTTTTATGAGCAAAAAATTGGAAAAAAGCTTGGAGAGCAACTCCTTTGTATATGTTTTTGACGGTGTGGAAGGAAATAAACAAAAGGGCTTTTGAAGACTTGAAAAAATCATATGCAAGCAATTAAACTTCCATTTATTAGTTCTTTTGTGGAATGGGTCAAACTATATATAGATGATCATTGTTTGACTATGATAGGCTTTGTAGACTGGATTAACTCAGAATAAGTAGATGGAGTTTGTTTTCCCTCTCTCGTTCTCTTGCTTGCTTGTTTTGGTGACAAATGTATGCATCATGTGTCCTTTGTTGTGCCTCTTGCTCAAGTGCTATCTGCATATATTCTCTTATTGCCTATAATATATATATATATATATAGATGAAAATTATACACTTCATGCTAAGAAAATGAAAAACAAATACAAAGAAAGGAAATACAATGTTCAACAACCTTGCGCCTATGGTATGCATGAACTCTAAGATGGAGCTCCTCCTATCCATTTCTGCTATTCTTATCCATTTCTACTTCTACAAACATTCTTTTATTGTTATCTTCCCATAAACTTCAAGATGGGCACATTGGAGAACCTTTGAGTTTTTTAAACCCTGCTCTGGCACAATCTGAAGCCAAATTGCCTTGCCCACCTCCATCAAGCCCCTATCCTCCAACTGAGAAGCAGCAGCCTCAGAGACCTCCAAAGGCCTGGACACAGGGCTAACACCGATGCTCCTTAGATTGAAAGCAAGGGCCTTCCATCCCCCTAGATTGTCCCTTCCCTCAGGAAACACTAAGGAGAACCTTTTCTCCTCTGTTGACACCACAGAACATGGTAGAAAACTCCCCGCACTGTTTCTACGAAGCTCCAGCTTAAAACTCCTTACCCCCTCATTCCATGCCATCTTGAAGGACTTTCTAGACTTCCCTTTGCAGCAAACCTCTACCCCCTCCAGCAACAGTGCTAGACCCCTCCAAACTTGATCCATGTGGAAAACCCTCAGCTTCTCTCTAAAATCTTTCCAACAGTCTTCCCCTAGACCAACTCCAAAGAAATCTCAAAGGATTTCGATTCAACCCCAAACTGACACTTCCTTTTTGCTGGTCCATCTTGTTGAATCACTATCACTCCATGCTGAAATCTTGCTTCACTCCCAAACCTCTCTATCATAAGTTGTACTCCTTTTCCTAATCAATGCCCTTTGGAAGGAAGGCCGCCTTTGTGGACCCATGGAGCTTCAAATCTCCAAGCTAGGATACTTATGTTCACCCATATACACCACCATCTCATTATAGAATGAATGGATGATTTTTTTTTTTTTTGGCAGCTGACTCTCCTTCCAAATCATCTTTAGAATTTCCTTCTTTATTTAGAGACAAACAATTCAGTTCATTTCATTGAACAAGAATTCACAGAGAAGGATAGTTGTCCTTCCAAAGAGAAGAAACTCATGTAGAAGGGAAGAAAATAAGTACGGTCTAGAAGCAATAATTTTAGAAGACCTTCTAGTCCAAAACAACTCCAACATACACACAAAACAATGGTTTGTGGAGGTAAAAATTGTACAAAAGTCTCTTAAGTGAGGGACCCAACATTTAGGTAGATAATTTGCTACCCAATTAACCATGGGAGAAATCTAAGAGAGCACCCTTGAAGTCTAGCAATGTCGATAATTTTTTGTTTGCACCTGAGAGGTGACAATAGCAAAATACTCTCTGCATGAGATAGTACAAACTCAGAAATAGACCAAAAACAATTCCTTTAAGAAAGGCTTCAATCCTTGAAAAAATTAATTAGTTCCAAACCAATAGGTTTTGTGAAGGTTTTCAATCCACTGCCTCATGTTCCTTAATCACACCTCTAATTCCTAATTAGTCCTACTTACCTAAAGAACAACCATTAAGGTTTTGCTTGAGTGCAACTTCTAGGAGAGAGCTCCATTTAACTTGCTCTTCCAATACACTCTTCATGGATGAACATACAAGGCTCTAATCTAGCAATGTAAAGCTTAATAGGTTTCCATAAAAGCATTCATTTTTTTGGACGGTTTGGAAGGCGAGGAATTGCTTGGCTTTCAAGGATGATATATTGTCAATTCAAAGATTGAAATACTCTTTTATTCTTTCTCTTTGGGCTGAAACAAAATTGTTCATAGTTGATTGCCCTCTAACTATAGCTAATTTCATAGATTGGATGGGCTCTAATTAGGGTTGTATTTTGGGGCCTTGTGTTTTCTTAGCATTTTCTTGAAGGAGGGTGTATAGGTTTGTAATTCTTGAGCCGCCTTCTTGGTGTCTCTTTCTTTCTCTAATAGAATCTCTTTTACCGATCAAAAAAAAAAAAATAAAAGCATTCATTTTTTATGTCTTAAGGTACAATAGAAAATGTATGGACTCTTATAAATCCATAACGGACCCCCATCTATGCTAAAAAAGAAAAGGTAAAGTTGGAACAAGATGTAACATGATGAAAATATTTTAAAAAGTATTTTATTTTAAAAAATGTGACTAGCTTTTTATTTATTTATTTATTTTTTTCAATCCAAAAAGTTTAAAAAAAAATTTATTTCATAGGGAGAGACTAATTACCATTCTTTTAATATATTGACTGAAGTACCCTTATTGCAACAATTTTATAAATTTAAAAGAAATAACTCACATGACATAATGTATATAGTTTCAATCTTGAAAACTATGTATTTTGATGCGCCTTTTTCAAGCGCTTTTAATATAATCACCCTTTTTACCTATAAAAAAGAAATGTGCATAGTTTCAATCTTGAAAACTATTAAAATAATGTGAAACTAGTCTAGTATTTTCTTATTTAATTATAATAAAAAAATGAAAGAAAATGAAATATAATAAAATTATTTTAAAAATTTATATTTTTTTAAACTCTTGATTCTTTATCTAAAGAGTTAATAAGGTCATAGATGATTCAAATTTCTATTTCCTTCTTATGTTTTCATATTAAAAAGTACTCTTTATTTCATTGTAATTTTCCTATTTCGTTTTTGTTAAAGTTAGTTTCAATATACTTAAAAATGCTCCTTTTCTTTTTCTTTAACTATGTATATCCACAACCATAAGGCAACATTAGCTCTTGTATTAACAAAATTAAGAATAGAAAGTCCTTTTAGTTTCCCGAGAAAATAAAAAACTCACTTATTCACATAAATTGTAGCAAATAACTAAAACTCAACTTTATCAACAATTAACATATATTACCAATATTATTGTCATCAAATAAAAATAACCCAACGTTATCATCAAACAAATTAAAAATTATAAGATATCACACTGAACAAAATAAAATAATAAAAAGGAATAGTTTCAAGAATATATTGATTAAACCTAGAAAAATAAAACACATAAATAGCAAAATTTAGATTTTTTATATTTAAAGATTAAGTCAAATAGACAAGAATTTTTGTAACAACAAAGTTGCTTATGAGGTGTTAGAAATTGGGTTGAAGACATTTGAATAGAGTAGAGTTCTTTGAGATGGTTGAAGACGAGAAGAGTTATGACTTTAAGGTTTCATATTAAGGACTTTGTAGATAATATTTGTATGTTTTTTTTTTTTTTTGATGGGTAAAATAATATTTTTTTTTGTATGTGTGTATATATATATATATATATATATATATATATATTTGTATGTTTTCATATTAATTAGTTGCTGTCTGGTGCTTATGTGGCATTTTAATTATATAATATAAAAATCTTCTTACCATACGTTTAAAGGGCATAAAATAACAATTTTTGGTGGTTATTTTTAGCTTAAGCCTTAATGCAACTAGGCAATGAAGAAAGAGTTAGTACAATCTAGGCACGTATCAAAGAAGTGGGAATGAGAAGAAAATTTAAATTCCTCAGGTAATTCACTTCTTTGAAGAACAAAAACCTTCCCAACTCTCTTATAATCGTATTAGAAATTCATCTCGTTTAGCAAGTTTTTGGGTTTGCTAGTGGATGGGAATGAGAAGGAAATTGCGACCCTACTGAGAAAGTTTGAATCTAGAAAGCGGCGTAGAGTTTCAATTGCGAAGAGGAGGCCCCCTTCCACGCCCCGTTTGGTTAGGGAGCTTCGAAATTTGGAATGTTAGGTTAATTACTATAGTTGAAACAAAAAAGAGAAAAACGAGAGTAATGGGTGGGAGTTGGTTTGTAAGTGACCGTGTGTTTTTAGGGGGGCAGTCTTCTTGGTTTTAGTCTAGCTTGCAAGGAAAAGCGGTGGTGGTAGTAGTGGGATGTTTCAAGTTGTTCTCACCCAAATGTTGGTTAAGTCTGGTTTCATGTTTTCCTAGGCTTTAGGGTGTTGTCTTTGGTTTTGGGCGTTGGTTTGTTGTCTCTCTTTCCTTTTGCTTGTATTTGGTTGCTACTTGTATACTCCGTGTGTATTTTGTGCATCGTTTCCAAGCACTTTTAATATATTTGCTTTGTTTGCCTATTAAAAAATAAATAAAAATACAATACCCTCTCCATAGGGAAGGAAGAAGATAAGGACACAAAAATAATCATCCTTCTTTGACCTACCTCCACCAAATTCACTTTTCTTTGTAATCTTTTGTTGTGGGTTACAATGCACATAAAGGGGGGTTCCATAACCTTGATAGATTTTATATCTTGGTTGGAATCTTCATGAAGGGGCTTTTGTTTTTTATGCCCCTTTTTTGCTTTATTCTCAGTGTCTTTTGTGTGCAACTTGTGTATTTTGGTGCTCTTTTTGTTAGGCACTGTTAATATATTTTTCTTTTTTTCTTATTAAAAAAACGCCTACCTCCACCACATAAATATAATCAATGAAGGGTGTTTGCATAACATGGTCATAAAGTTTTATGTGAAGATTGCAATTTTGTATGTAGAGATGTATTTGGCTTCATATAATTAACACAGCTGATTGTATCTCATTCATGGTTGTGTCATTCATTATTCTCTAATATGTCTCACACTATTGAATAACAGGTATCAGCTTTTTTAGAAATCCATGATATAGCTGGACTTGTTCGAGGTGCTCATCAAGGACAAGGGTTGGGGAACAGCTTCTTATCTCACATCCGTGCAGTTGATGGAATTTTTCATGTTTTACGTGAGATTCTTTCATTTTCAGTGAATTTACTATCTGAATGTTATTTTCCTGGATTTATCATTCATGTGAATACTTTTGATCGAGATCATACGGTGGTTTTCCCATAAAAAAAAACAGATTTTGAGTGAGTGGTTTAGTACTATTTGAGAAACTATAATTGAAAACTACAGTTATTTTCTTGTGCAATAACTATATGCTCTTTCCTTTTTGTATTTTTTTATTGGTTTATTTGTAATTTGTTCTTTTGTTTCTTTGTGTAACACCATATTGTATGGTTGCAAAAAAAGAATAAGCTAGGTTTTGGACAGTTCATGATTTTATGGTATGATGGCTTCTCCATCATTTAATTTGATTTGGGGAGTTGCCCGCTCCTGTGTCCATATAATGGGTAAGTGAATATAGTTTTGAACTGCATTAGATGGGTAGGTTTTTGTTTTTCAAAGAAGTGGATTGCCTGAGGAATTTAAATTTTGCTGCTATCTTTCTAAGGTGATGCTCTATAAAGTTTTTTTTTGTACTTTTGACTGGACAAATTCATTTGTTGTGAGTTGTTGTTCCGAGTGATGTTTCAATCGAATTGGCAATTAATTTGAGAAGTATTATGTGATTATTCTTTTTTCTGTTTGTAATTTGGTTCTTTTGATTTAAATTTATCAGTTGTATCATTGCTATAAAATTGACTTCTATCATTTTTCTTATAGGTGCCTTTGAAGATCCAGATATCATCCATGTTGATGATTCTGTTGATCCTGTGAGGGATTTAGAGGTTATTAGTGAAGAATTAAGGCTGAAGGTACACTTTATTATTTGGAATTATGCTGATGTCTATCATACCTGAACTAAAACTCCCAACTTTTGAGACTTGTATTGATTACCTCATTTCTATTGCAATGGCCCAATGTGTGTCATGATCTTATGATATGCTGTGGCTGATTTTTCTTTCTTATTTTTTATAGAGTCTGAGACATATTGGTTAATCATATGGTGGAGTTTGTTACAGGACCCCCAACTCTTCTAAGCCCTGTATTGCTGATGTAGAATTTCAAGTAAGCTAATGAGGGAATAGGACAATAGGGCTTGCGTTCATGCCTCTCCATTGTTGGGGTATATGCATTAGGAAAGTTGTGTTGTCACCATAAGTTGCGTGACTCCCAATCCAATTTGGATTGAAATGTAGGCCTCTGTTAGTGAGCATGTGTGGACTATACTTTATTTCTACACTTTTTCACACCATTTTGTTGAGTTTTGAAGTTAAAAATAAAATATGATGTGGTATATTTCAACTGTTCTTCCTGCTAAATGATTTTGACGAGTTAGGATTTTGTGTTCTTGAAATTTTTGTATTGGTAATTCCATCACAAATTGAGTTGTAACTTCTTTTTCTAGTGTTTTTGAACACCAAAAGGGTTTGGTCATTTTTATAATTTGAATTTATATATTGAATTAATAGGATAGCTACAGATTCAGAATGTTGTACTATTGTCTTCTGTAGTGAACTTCTTATTTTGGTAGAATTATTGAAGGGCTTGCTTATGGTAGTCGTAAGCAGGGATTGAAAAATCGGGAAATATCGCCGATATTTCGAAGATATATCGGATATCGGTCGTCACCGAAACGATAATCGCCACCGATTATCGATCCACGGAAATATCGCCAAAAAATCGGCAAAATCGCCGATATATCGGCGAAATATCGGTGAAGCACCGATAAATAGGAAAATTTCCCGATATTTCCTACCAGTCCAGCCCGCACAGTTGTGTTTTTCAGCCTGGCTCAAAAATCGTGGATTTAGGGTTCGTGAAATTTAAATCCAATGGCACAACAACAAAGAGACCCCTAAAACAGATCCAGAAAACACAAGGAGCAAAAGAAAAGCAATTTTTTTTGGTTTTCTTTGGGGGTTTTGAATGGATTTTATCGGAAATCAAACGAGGATGAATTTTCCCGGAAATCGAATGGGGGATGGATTTTCTTGGGAATCAAACGGGGTTGCAAAAAAATAATAATAATAACATGATTAGATTAGTACCTGCGAGGATTGAGATTTGAGAGTAGCAGAGGAAAATAGGGCTTTTTTTTAGGGATTCTCTCGTTGGAGGACAACTTCAGAAAAGGGTTCTTGATGCCCGAGAGAGAAGTGGCCAAGTGGGTGCCTTTTTTATGTTTTTATTTTTAGATTTAGTGGAGATAAAAAAAATAAAAAATAAAAATCATGAGAACAATTTTCCACTCTCTATATAAATAATTATTAATTATCAACCTTTATTTTGATTATTAAATAAATTAATATTAATAGAAAAAGTTGTTATCACATATTTTTAATAAAATTTTAAAAATTAAATCTCAAATAAGATATTTTATATAAATTAATTTAATTTTTCATTTAAAATATACTTTTATAAAATATGTTTTAATAAAAATATTTTAAAATTTTTAAAATAAATACTATCTTCAACAAGATGAACTCCCTTCATCTAATAATATAATGAAACCACATCGATATCTTCCTTAGTATAAGGACTATTGCAATCTCATATGTATTATATTTATATATAAATTGTTTTTATTCAATAAAATTAAATATTTCTTAACTCAATTTTAACTTTATACACTTTCAAAATTCATATATATTATTTTTAAAATTCAAATATCGAATCTACCAATATATCTCTATTTACGATATTTTTCTTCTTAATTATATATATATCAATTATACTTACAAGATAACTTTAAAATGTGTATTATTACTTATTTTATCATTTTTTGAAGTTTTTTCAAGCATTCCTATTAATTTTAAATAATTTTCACTCCACCGATATTTATGAAAAAATATCCATCGATATTTTTCCGATATTTCCGATATATCTGTAAAATTGAAGTACCGATATATCCGTAAAAACCGATATTTCAATCCTTGGTCGTAAGTATATAAAGTGTAGGGTTATCTAGCGGCAGGAGTTGCATAATGAAGATGAACTAAGTACTATGGTTGTATGGGAGAGGCTAGGAACCTATTTCCTTGATTAGCACTAGTCAACTCGTGGGGTGTCACAGACCCTGCAGGGAACAACTACGGTAGTCTCTAGTCTGATCCCTACCGCACAAATAGATCTATAGACTAATCAAATCAATTAAGCTATCATTGAAGCCTTTGTTTTTCGTACCTGAAAAATAAAAAATCATTTGAAAGGTCCTCCAGAAATCAGATGGGTATTGACTCTTGAGTAGTTGTTAGATTAGGTAGACTTCCTAATTGTTGCTGATTCTACTGGAGGACGAACTGTGAGCATTTGTGGTCTAGAGTGGAGTTTCAGCAGAGTGAGGATTTCTGAAGATCAGTTTCCATTGTCCTGGATGAGATGCAGAGGGCAGACTGATTTGTGTTTCTGTACTTGCTTTTGGTTCACAATGCATTAGCATCAAGCAATATCTGTCCTGTGCAATCTTCATTGGTGAGATAGACTCTTTTAGGGTGGTATGGATCCTTTGTGGGCAAAAGACAAGAAAATTTGGAGAGTGTTTCCCTTGTGCATTTTTTGGACAATATGGAAAGAAAGGAACCAAATGTCTTTTTATAATGAGGAGCAATCGGATCATGCTTTTTGAAAACTTCTTTTCGTAGTAGTCTTTTCTTGGTGAAGTTGTTCATAGATGTAGGTATTATGTCTTTAATTGATCTTGTTGATCAGTTGGGCTGTCGCTAAGGGAGGGGAGTTGTTTTTTGTGTCCTCTCTTTTTGAGCTGGAAAGTAAGTAGGAATGGCATTTTTTCTGTTAGATCCCTCTACCGCTCCTTCACGAGGGCCTCTAGTAATCCTTTTCCTTGGAGTATTATTTGGAGATCTTAGGCTCTTATAAGGGTGAGTTTTTTTTTGCTTGGGAAGCGTCTTGGAACAGAATTTTGACCATCTAACAGCTCAAAAGGAGGAGATGGAACATGCCGAATAGGTGCTACTTGTGCAAAGAGAAAGAGGAAAGTAGTGACCTAATCCTGTTTTGCAAGAAGGCTACAATGTTATGGAGTTTGATTTTCTCTATTTTTGGTGTGTAGTGGGTCTTGCACTCCTCAATTAAAAGGAATTAGCTTGGTTGGCATGGTGCTTCTATGGGCAAGAGAAGGGAGAAGGCATGGAGGGCTGCCCCTTTATGCTTAATGTGGACTTCATGGAAGGGAAGAAATGAAAGAGTGTTCAATGATATCAAATGGTCCGACCAAGCTATAAAACATTCTTGTTTATATACACTTGTGAATTGGGCTAGGGTGTATTTAGAGGATCATTCTTTGTCTATGTTTGATTTTATAGAGTGGCTATTTGTCTAGTTAGGGGAAAGGTTTTTTGTCTTTCTTTTTGTCTAGTTTCTTTGGGCGATGTTTGTATACTTCGTGTGTACTGCTTTTGCCGCTTTGAGTCGTTTCTAATACAAGCTCTTATTTACCTATAAAAAAAAAGTGTTTGTTGCATACATTCTATGTGCTTTGGAGTGTTTTTGTTTTGGCACTCATTTATAAAATTTTATCATTTGCATATCAAAAAAGGAAAAAAAATTGTTTGTCCCATTATTTCCCCTGAATAATGTTAATTGGGCATTCAACAAGTTATTTGTGTGTTTTAGAATGTCTAGAACTTCATCAAGAATTTCTCTGTCTTCTTGACATTTTTTCACTCTAGGAACAAAAAAATCTACTTTATAAAATACGGTTAGTCTCAAGTACCATACAAGTGATCCCAGAAAACAAGGGCAAGTCTCATTAGCTTGTGGGTCCAGATGAAAGGTCCCTTTTTACTTTTCTTCGTCCAATTTGAGTAAACAAAGCACCAAGCATTATTTTTGCTTTAGCATATTCCAAAATTTTCAAATACCCATGACAACCATTAATATTGCAAAAGAAAATTTTCATTGGACTCTTCTTAAAGCAACATTTAGATCCATGGAACTCTGTCATATTTAGGGTTGTACTGTATCTATTATTTTTTTTGGTAGATAAACAACGATATATATAAAAAGGGCCAAAAAGCCACAAGTATACAGGGGGTATACACAGAAGCCCAAGACAAGAAACAGAAAAAAAGAGAGCAACCTTACCAACCCTTAAGTGGTCGCAAGCCACTCCAAAAAGTCTAAGAGAGAAGAGGTCTCCTCTCCGATGTACACCCTAGCCCAACTCTACAGATTACAAACAAAAGAATTTTTGATTTTTAGTATAGCTAACGACCCCCCCTAAAAGCCTAATCTATTCCTTTCCTTCCAAACCGTCCAAAATATACACAACGGAATGAAATTCCAGATCTTTTTCATTTTTTCCCCACAAAAGAGTCCCTCCAACTAAATAACACCTCTTTAACAGACTCAGGGAACACCCACTGAAATCCAAAAATGGCGAGGACAATCTCTCAAAGAGTCTTAACCACTATACAATGTAAAAGAATGTGATTGACATTTTCCTCTTCACAGCCACACAAAAAACAACGGTTAGGGAACTGCCACCCCCTTCTTTGAAGCCTATCCAAAGTGAGGATCTTCCCCCACGAGGCTTCCCAAGCAAAAAAAAAAACTTTTGTGGGGACCTTATCCATCCAAATGCGTCTATTCGGGAAGGCGCAAACTGTGGAGCCAATCAACATATTATAAGCACCCTTAACCCCAAAAACGCCATGGCCCCCCCCTTTCCAGCTCATTGAATCCTCCTCAGGAGAAGTCCTGAAGTCCCTCAGTAAATTAAGCATATCTCTTATCTGATCCAGCTCCCAATCATTGAAATCTCTAGCAAATCTGAGATTCCAACCTCCTTGACCAAGGCTAGAGTCCCACACTTCACTTACCATGGCATTCCTTTGACCCGGCAAGGTGAACAACTGGGGAAAAATTTGGGACAACGCCGCATTACCATGCCACTTATCAGTCCAGAACATTACTCTAGTCCCATTCCCCACCTTAAATTCTATGCTCTCCCAACACCAATTGGCCTCCTTCATGATCTCCTTCCAAACTCCCACTCCAAAAGACCCACAAACTTCCTTAGTTCTCCATCCACACCCCTCTTGACCGTATTTCACCCCAATCACCATTTTCCAAAGATTGTCCTTCTCATAGGCATGTCTCCATATCCATTTACCCAACAAGGCTTTGTTTAGCAAGTTAATCTTCCGGGTGCCTAGACCACCCTCCTCTTTTGGGCTGCAAACCACCTTCCAGTTGATTAAGTGAGCTTTCCCCTCCAAGCTTTCCCCCCCCAAAGGAAGTCTCTTTGAAGTTTTTCAATCCTTTTTGCAACAGACTTAGGAATGCAAATAAGGGATAGGAGGTAGATGGGTATGCTGACCAAAGTGCTCTTGATAAGAGTAATTCTACCACCCTTTGAGATGTATTGTCTTTTCCACTGGGCTAGTCTTCTCCTCATTCTCTTTTCCACCCCATCCCAAGTTGAAGAGGTTTTATGGTGAGCTCCAAGGGGCAGCCCCAAATAGACAGTAGGTAAAGCCCCCAATTTGCACCCTAGCTCAACCGCCAACTCCTCCAACTCATCCACTTCCCCAATAGGAATTAGAACACTCTTAGCAAGATTAATTCTAAGACCGGAAGCCGCCTCGAACCACGTCAAAATCCAGCTTAGATTGGTTAATTGCTCTTTTCTAGCTTTGCAGAAAATGATTGTATCATCAGCAAAAAGAAGGTGGGAGACGGTTAGCTCCTCACCCCCTCTCCCCTGAAGCCTGCAGCTGGAAAGAAAGCCCCCCTAACCAGCCCTTCTAAGAAGGGTGCTAAGCACTTCCATACCCAAGACAAAGAGATAAGGAGAGAGAGGGTCTCCTTGCCGCAGCCCCTTTGATTCGAGAAAAAACCAACAGGCACCCCATTGATTAGGATGGAGAACTTGGTAGTTGAAATACACCACCACATCCAATCCATCCAACGAGACCCAAAGCCCATTTTAAGCAACACCTTCATGAGAAACTTCCAGTTGATACTATCATAAGCTTTTTCAATGTCCAATTTGCAGATCAACCCTTTCTCTTTTCTTTTATGCCAATAATCAATCACCTCATTAGCTATTAGAGAAGCATTCAAAATCTGTTTGCCTCTCACAAAGGCATTTTGGTCTACAGAGACTACCCTTTCTAACACCTTCTTTAGCCTATTCGCTAGGGCTTTGGCCAAAAGTTTGTACAAACCCCCGAGCAAGCTAATGGGCTTGAAATCCCCTAAGTCTTCAACACCTCCTTTCTTAGGGATGAGGACCAAAAAGGTAGTATTAAGACATTTGGCAAAGGATCTATGCTCATAGAATCCCTTGAACAAATCCACCACCTCCTCCTTCACAAAATCCCAGCAGGCTTGCCAAAAAGCCATTGTAAACCCATCCGGGCCTGGAGCTTTATCTCCCTTCATCTCCATCAAGGCGAAATGGATTTCCTCCTCAGTAAAAAGCAGCTCCAAGACTTCAGCTTCCCGGGTATTAAGTTGATTGAGTTGCAGCCCCTCAATGTCAGCTCTCCAACCCGGCTCTTCTGAGAGTAAGTTCTGGAAAGCATTCACAATCCCCTCCCTCACCTCCTGATCTTCAGTCAACCACTCCCCATTAATCATGATCCTATCCAGGGAGTTATTCCTACGGTGGGCATTAGCCATCCGGTGAAAGAAACCAGTATTCCTATCCCCCTGCCTTAAGCCACAGCTCCCTTGACTTCTGCCTCCAGTGGACTTCTTCCATAAGCACCCATTTATTAAAAGCATCCTTAGCTTCTTTTTTCAGCTCAGTTTCTTCTACAGAAAGGCTCTTCTCGCTTTCCACACCATCCTAGTACTCCACTTGCTGGAGAGTTGAATTTTTATTGACTTCTAGCCTTCCAAACACCTCCCTATTCCATACTTTAATTTTTTGCTTCAACTCCTTCAGCTTGGAGGCTAGTCTGAAACTGGCCCTTCCTCTCACCTCAATCCCCTGTCACCACCCCTGGAGAAGACCTTTAAGATCATCCACTTTAAGCCACATATTCTCAAATCTAAACAGGGTAGGGCCCCTCCTTAACCCACCACCCATCAGCAAAATAGGAAAATGATCAGATGTAGGTCTGTGCAATCTGCATTGGGCGACCCCACTAAACATATCCAGCCAATTCTGAGTCATTAGAAATCTATCCAGTCTAGCCTAGGATTGATTATTCCTACCCCCACTCCAAGTGAAAGCACCCTCTTGCATAGGAAGATCGAGAAGTTCTAACTCATCAACAGTCTGGGCAAAACTTCTCATAGCTCTAGTTAGCCTTCCCTGCCTACTCCTTTCCCTTTGGGACAGGATGACATTGAAGTTGCCCCCTAAACACCACGGATCGTCCCACAAGCCTCTGATCGCCCCTAACTCTTCCCACATACAGTCTCTGTCCTTTTTGGAGAAAGGTCCGTACACACCAGTAAAGATCCAAGTTAGCCCATCTTCCACATTCCTGATCCTACAGGAAATTGAGAAATTTCCCACCTCCATCTCAAGCACTTCTAGAGACCTTTTATCCCAATAGATCAACAATCCTCCCGCAGAGCCATAGGCGTCCAAGGCCACCCAATTTGACCACCTACTAGAACCCAAACTTCTCACCATTCCCTCCGACAATGTCTGAATTTTGGTCTCCTGAAGACAGAAAAGATCCACCCTCTAGCTCCTAATCACAACCTTAATTACCCTTCTTTTGGAACTGTCGTTGGCTTCATGAAAATTCCAGGTCAAAAGTCTTAACTTCATTTAACTTTCGTAATCTGACACCCTCTTACTTGCTCTCCACCATTTTGCTTCTTCCCCTCTTCATAGTTAATGGAGCACTTTAATCTTTTCAGTTCCCTTTCGAACTTAGATTTCTCCAAAACGGTTTTGCTATGAATTCTTTTCCTTCTCTTTCGGATTTTAATCAAGAAGTCCACAATATCTTTCTCCAGACCTTCTGTCGAAAACCCCAAGAATTTACTAAACTTGGCCAGATCACTTTCCTCCCAGTTGAGCTCCCCCCATGCCTTTGTTTCTCATGGCAGTATTTGAGCAGAGCACATCTCCTTTCCAAGTTCTTCAATTCTGCCTTTGTTGACCTCCATCAAGTCCCAGCATTTGACAGTCTCACCCGCTGGGGGCTCCGAACCATTGAGTAATTGAAGCGAATTTTCTCCTTCATCTCGCTCCTTTCCATCCCCAGAAAGGTCGCAATACTCCCCCAATGGAGTCCGATCGGAAAAAGAAGAAGGAGAAGAATAGGGCCCAGAAACCAAACAACTAAACTGAAAAGAATCGCTCTCGTACCTCAACGCTTCCTCAAAAAGGGCGAGATCAGTCTTCGATCTCTCTTTGGAGTGGAGCTCTGTCTCACAAAGCCTGCGTTGGCCATCTTTCTCCCAAAACAGGGGAGTTTCAGAGAATGGACTCCTCGAAGGGCTTGGGCTAGATCTCTTTGAGTTTTGGGCCTCACCAAAGTGGTCTCTGGACTCCACAGACTGGGGTGGGCTTTGACCATTGTTTGAACTGGTCGGCCCAAAACCCACGATAGTCTTCCAGGCCTTGGTTCGTCTAGGATCCACCACCTCCTTTGGCCTGAGGGAGAACTTAGCCTTAGGAGAGGGGGATGGGTCTAGACCCTCAGGCCCAAAGCCCAGCATGGAGCTTCGAGGCTCCTCCAAGAGGCCCAGCTTGATGGGCTCGCCCAGCGCTCTCACAACTCCCTGGGGCCCAAAGGGAAACCAAGCAAGCCCCTGAGAACAGTCCAAGGGGCACCATGATCCGCTTGTCTGCCCCCGTGTCCCATCGGCAGACTGCGTATGGTCCTTGAGCCTTGGGCCACCTTCATCCTCCATCATGCGCTTGCCCTCACGTGGCAGAACCTCACCCTCGACCTCTCCTACTGCTTCGAAGGGTTTTCCCCTTTCTTCAGTTGGTAGTGATCTTAGCGCCGACCTAGTCTCCCACCACAAGGCTAAGTAATAGCGCATGTTTTCGACCCAAATTTCCACTGTATTAGGGATTTTCTCTCCATTAATCTTCACCAGGATCCTGGTCCACTGCAACTCCTCCATCTTCTCCGTTTTAGCATCGATGTCCAAAACCCTCCCACACTCCTCCCCTATCCTTCTCAAGATAGCCCGATCCCATAAAGAGATGGGTAATCCTACTATTCTCACCCAAGCCTCTCTCTCTCTCTCTCTCCCTCCATAAGACATCCCGTCATTTGGCTCCACTTCTCCAAACGCATGACGAAACCTCCGACCAAGACTTCCCCAACTTTTAGGGCTTTCTCAGCTTCTGCCATCACCTCAAATTCCAATAACGCCTTGCCACTTTCCAATTTAGCCAATCCTAAGTTGTCCTTCAGCCCCCACAACTTTGCCATTTGGGTCCCCCAGCTTCTCAAGTCGTCCCTCCTTCCTAGCTTGGGGTCCCAGCAACCAACAAGACAATGGGCTAGCTTCTTCAAGTTTTGACTTAAGACCCTATTGTCGACTTTCACCCTCACCACCTCTTCTCCATTGTTGCAAGGCTGCTTAACCACCTCCGTGAAGGATTTTCCCAACAAGGGTTTCCACGACTTTTCCTTATCCTTGTGTCTCACTTGCCTTTCGGAAGCAGCTTCCACCTCCCGTAGCGCCTCCACCATAAGAGCCCAATCCCCTTTTGCTCCTTTGCCTTTGGGTACAAAGATACTAAATCTTTTCTTTTCCCGTTTGACAACACCCAAATGGAGGAAGTATCCCCCCTTGTTTTCGCTGCGCACCAACGAGAAGGTCCTCTCATTCTCTTGCCAAAGTTTCTTCCAATGTCCAGTTCTCGTGTCCTTGGTGCAGAAAGCCAGACCTTCCAGGAGCGGCCCTAAGCTCGTCGGCCCCAACTTAATCCATGAAGAGACACCTCTATTTCTTTCCACAATGAAGATTTGCATCTTGCCCTTCTTCTTTTCTGTCTCGACCTCAAAGGTCTTTGACTCCACCCCAAAACTACTTTTTCGAGCCCCTGACTGGATAAAGCTCGCTGCGTCCCCGTTCGTGCCCTGGAACCATCGCTCTCGCTCACTCTCTCTCTAGGTCTTTCTCTCTCCTCCATCACTTGGTTATCACAAAAATAAAAATTGTACTGTATCTATTATTTGTAAGGCAATTCCTATAGATTGTGGTGTCTCAGACACTGTTTGACATGAAAACTGAGTCCGCATGCTTTTGACAACACTTGCAGACTTACCAAAGATCTACTATCTATTTGCTTAGGAAACACATAAAATAGTAAGCACATTATGCGCTTTTTTCTGTGGAATGCATTGTAAAGTTATTACTTTCTCTTTTGTTAAAATCTACATGTGAGGACTATTCATGTAGTTATAAATTAATGAAGTGTATAACGTTTATATTCATTTAAGTTTCTGCACTTATACGGACAAACCCAAAGGAGTAAGACAATAAAGGAAGTGATAAAAGAATGGTAATTGTCATCCATATACGTTTTATGCTTCATTATTACATTGTATTTTGATGTTAGAAATTATAGGATATTTGTTGTACTATTTCTGAGTTGACATACACATGGCAAACACCAAGCAGGTTTTCCTCATTTTTTTTCTTCATCTATCATTGTTCGCATTTTTTTTCCATCTATTATTGTTTTTACAATACTACGAGTTTTAATTGTCCATACTTTTCCCTTTTCAAATATCTAGAGATTCACTGTAAATCTTTTGGTTTTCCCTAAATTTCAAACCAAATTTCTCATTTTTTTTCTTGACATTAATTGATATTGATATGTTTGATCCATATTTCTTGTTTTTGGAGTGATGATTAATGAAATATATGCTGAAAACTTTGTTATGTTTTTATGCATCTCAATTACAGGATATTGAATTTATTGAAAAGAGGATAGAGGATGTTGAAAAGAGCATGAAGAGGAGTAATGACAAGCAGTTAAAAATAGAGCTTGAGCTTTGTCTAAAGGTTTCATGCTTTATTAGTTCAAGATTATGACTTCTACTTGAATTTTTCGTTTTCTCCTTGCATATTCTCTTGTCATGGGTTTTGTGCATTATATATATGTGTGTATGTGTATTACATACATACATACGCATAAATATGTACACTAACAAGATTACTAATCACTCTTTTGATTTATTTGGGAATTTTCTCATTTAGTGATTATTTATTTTTAATTGAAAACAAACATCTTATTGTCATGAAATAAGTAAACAAAGAAGGATGAAAATCCTTCCCCCAAGCACAACCACTATAAAACTTTGATCAAACGCAAGAAAAACTATTTACTCTTGATATCAATGGAAAAGCACAACTAAAAGTGGTTACAAATACAGACCGACAAAGTAAGGGGAGTAGAAAATCCCATACAAAAGAGATCAATTGATTGGCTTCCCTGTTTTGCTAACATATCCACCACATGGTTAGCTGCCTGAGGTATCCAATAGAGAGAACACACCAATTCTAGAGCAATATAAAGAATTTGGCATAACCATCCATTAAACCTCCATGGGCTTTTCTCCTTCTCATTAAACTAAGATAGAACTACTGCATAATCCTCCTCTCTTAGAAGGTTGGATAGACCCTCAACTCTAGCAAGCTTTGGGCTTTCCAACAAGGTTTATTATCTCCATCTCAATGGCTAGACCCTTTCCAACATTTTTAGATAATTTTCTTATTGATGTTTCATGATGATCCATGAACATTTGTCTAATTCTCAACTATTTTGGGTTGTTCAAGAAGCGGCCATCAAAATTCAACTTGGCACCGTGCATTGGAGGGGGTAGGGAGTATTTTCTCAACCAATCTAATAGATATGCATGCTAGGTTTCAGTCTATCAATATAGTGCTCAAAGGGGTGCCCACAAATGTTGCACTTGCTGAACCCTAGCGAGAAGAGGAGATAGATTAAATCCCACATTGCTTCCTAAGTACTCCATTTGACTCCAAAAATTCTCGCATTTCTCTCTTGCCATACAGTCCAAATTAATGTGAGCCTGCAGTGACTTTCCTCTAGGAAGACCTCAAAAACACTGACAAGTAATAGCCAGAATTTTCACCACACTTCTTGGTGAAACCCAATCTATCCTAGCAAAGTCCAAACAACCTATTCCGTAATGACAATGCTGCTGAGCCTCCTTTTACACATGACATACCATTCTGGCCTAAGGGCTTTATGAGGTCTCTTCTTATTGTTGGTACTGACCTTTGTATTTGTCATCAGCCATGCGAAGGCCTGGACTTATTAATCTTCCTCCCATTGAATTTCTCCATATTCATTGTGGTTCTATATTTTGAAAAACATAAAAATCATTTAACTGCAATAACCATGCCAAGTACTATTTTTACCTAAGGGTTTGCTACTTTATGTCTTTTAGCTGAAATGCATCACTCCAATATTTTATATGTAGCGTTGAAAGATTACCAACACTACAAAAAGGATTATTTAACTGTATGTCATATCAACTGCTATCTTCCATCGCTGTTGATGACTTTGCTTCACCTTATCAAGATGATGACATCTTGTCCTACAGCCATTTTGGATCCATCCTTGACCGTATGATCAGACAAGCCAGAAGTAGTACTGGCTCATATCATTTCTACTGTCAGATGGCTTGCTCGTTACAGTTTGAACTGCTTTAGGATATTGTTCTCCGCTGCAACATGTATATATATATATCCTCATGTCAAAAGTAATCATTTTCCTCCATTAGCACATAAGCGGAACTGAAGCATCTAGGAATAGGCCGTTGAATTGATTTCTATTTCACTTATAGATTTAAAGCTGGTTGGAATCTAATGGCTACTAAAAATTAACCTGGAAAATATTATTTGGTGGCATGTCTGAAGGACCAAGAAACCGACTTCATTTATTTCAATTAAGACAATGATGCAGGATCTTAAAATTTGTAGCACTGGAAAACCTTCTTGTGTCGTAGAATAAGGTGAAGAAACTAAAAGATGACTTTGAAAAAAAAAAAGAAAGAAAAGAAATTCTTGGCATCACACCAAGGTTCCTAGGTAATCATACCTAGAGTTTCCTAAGCAATTACACTAAGGAAGGAGGCAATCACACCCTTCAAGGAAGCATAATAGATGCTTAAATATTTTTAATAAATTTTCCCCTCCTACTTTGAAAGACCATATAGGTATATATTGACTTTTATGACCCTTTCCTGATGGGACAATTCTCCTAATTCCTCATCTTTCCCTTTAAGAATAATAGAGGATATAGGAAAGGAATATCATTTAGAAACTAAAAGAAATAGCAACTTTTCTAACTTAGTAAAAAGATTAAAAGAGATAGAAACTTAGCATATGTCAACCGCTAACTAAAATAGAAATGTAACAAACTAACTCTGGCAAGTCCCAATATGAATTTAAATCATCATTAGTGTGCCAAATTAAAACTTGGGCCTTGGAACCAGCCTTTCTCCTTCTCTTTTAAGTTTTCAAAGGATATTTCCAATGTTCTTCCCTATCAGATAATTTCCCAGAAAAAGATCAGTTCTGAAGATCAAAGGAAAAAAAATAGGCCTTTGTCCTTTTTGTATAGCCCTCCTTGTTTAGTGGAGGTTTACTCAATTTTTGGTCAGGTTTGTACATCATAGGGAGGACTTCTCATCCTTCTCATATTTTTCTCTTTTAAAAAAAAGATCAAAGCAAAAAATGTTTTGATCTTTTCTTTTGAATGTTCGTATTTATGTTTCTTTTTGTTGAAAAATTTCTCAAAAGTTTGGAGAGAAGTTGTTCCAAAACCTTTTTATATGGCATTAAGAGAAGCAGGTTCACTGTTGTAGATACTCTAGCCTGAAGCCAATTCAGATAGAATGATAAAAGACAACATCCATAAAACATGCTTAAAGTCATGCAGAAGTTCCAGTTGGCATAAATCACATCTTCAACATTCGTATTCCTGGCTTGCATTGGCCTATTGTAGCCGTGTTTGCCAAGTCCATGGTGGGAAATATTTTTTTGGGTTCAGTAATGGACAGAAACATTCTCATAGTATTGTTTCTCAAAAAAAATTTGACAAACAAACTGTATTTACCTGAACATATCCTACTTTACACCTTTGTATTTAAAGAGATTTATGGCATTAAGATCTTTATACCCCTGTTATAGGTAAATGGTAATCATATTAGTCTTTTGGAGAAGATATGTAAAAGTGCTTTATTTCCACAGGTTAAAGCTTTTCTTGAGGATGGAAAAGATATTCGTCTAGGGGACTGGAAAGCTGCAGATGTTGAAATCCTGAATACTTTTCAATTGCTTACTGCCAAGCCAGTTGTTTATTTGGTGAGTTTTCTATTTGTTATCACATGGCTGTTTCTTCTATTTTGAGTTATATATTTATGTTGCACCTAGCCACCTATTAGAAATATTAATGTTCAAGTAGCAAATTTTGAATTCTTTACATTTTTTATTTGTTGCTTCACTTGTCCAAAATGCGGGTTAAACAGTAGAAACTCATGAAGGCCCTGGTTATATGTTGGCTTGTAAGCTCAAGGCCCTAATGATGGATATCGACAAGTGGGATGAAGTGGTTTTTGGTAATGTGGTAATTTGCAATGCATGGATTCTAAAGTTAATTTTATGGTTGGGGGCTCTCAACAAGCAAGGGTTGGATCTCAGGAGTGAGATGGAGGAGAGGTATAGAAGGGCTGCATATCTTCAGGAGATTAGTTGGAGGTAGAAATCTAGGGTTGTGCAGCTTAAGGAAAGGGATATAAATGTAAAGTTGTTTCATAATCTTATAAACACCTTCTGGAAAGGTATCAGCAGGATCAATATAGATGGTGTTTAGTTCCAGAGGCCATAGAGAAAGTGTGACTTCCTTCTTCTAACAGCTATATGTGTTCTAGGGGATCAAAGGCCTGGAATTGAGGTGTAAATCTTAAATCCACTGGTAAGGAGGAGAAATGCACTGGAGAGGCCTTTTGGAAGGTCATTAGCCCAGTGCTTCTTAATCTTGGCAGGGATAAGGTCCTTGCAACCGATGCTTTCGCTTTGCACTTTGGAAGTAGAATCGGAAACAAAGTTGTTTATAAATGATGTTCTTTCAACTCTTTTCAGTTTTTTCGATTGGTTGGGATCTTGTTGAGGGTGGTGTTGCTTAAGCCATTCTTGTTTTGTAGCTTTGGCTTTGGGTGGTGCTTTTTGGTGGTTGGTGTAAATGTTCTGTATACCGTGGATCACTTTTTTGGCGGCTCTTTTTAATATATTCATCTTCTTATCTATAAAAATAAATAAATAAATAAATAAAATAAAAAATTGGAAGATTGTTAGAGGAAGGCAGAGGGATATTTAGGACTTTCAGGAATTAGAAGAGTTTGAATCCTACTTTTCAAGTTTTGGTTCTCAAAGGAGGGCAGTCCACAGGACATTAAGGGTTTCAAGCCCTTTACTTTAAAATTGGGGGAGGGTGGCTCCTAACACTGTTAGCTAAGGTGTTAGCTAATAGGTTAAGTAGGTGGTGGGGAAACTTGTTTCAGCATTTCAAATTGCATTTGTCAATCTTTGAGATGGATCATCCATGCATATGAGATGGTTATGACCCTGTATTAGGCACTTCAGCAACCAGCCTATACTGCCCATCCAAAGTTTCCTCCATCTAGAAATCCCCTGGCCACTCCTGGCACTTGTGCTCCTTGACAAGAGGTTTTCTCTCTCCCATTCCCCTTATTTGTCTATCTTTTTTAGTAGAATAATTAACCTAAAAATTTGTGGGTAGCTTTGATAGTTGGTTCTTATTGAAAGAAAATTCTTTGACTTATAATTTCTTTGATTGCCTAGGATTCTATAGATAACTACTACAATTCACACAACTGTGGTAATTTCTGATTAATGGCTTTTATTTTATAGAGTATTATAAGCAGCATACTGTAATTGAACATTACTAATTTGTTTTCTACTTTTAATTAAATCATCAGTTCAGAAAAAGAAAAAAGCGGATAAGGACTATGAAGTTTGACTGTGTTTCTAATAGCAGCTCCAGTGCTACTTGATATTTTGTCAGATGAAAAACCGAATCAAACAAAGGATACACATTAGAAAATATAACTATATACTATAACAGGGGAAAAAATTTGTTGCAGACTTGTTCGCCAGTATTAATTTTAGCTAATTAGAGGAATACTTGTGGTTGGTAAGCCTCTAGATTTTCTTCTGCTGCACTCTCAATTTTTTCAGAAAATAGCATCAGTAAAATTTTAGGAATGGGGCCATGGTTACACTTTTTTTGTGTATAATTTACTTCTTCCCTATTTTCCATATCCATTTTTTCCTGTCATGAAATTTTTTGGAAGTAGGTAAGGATTTTAGTTATAATTATATCTTTACTTCATGCACAGGTTAACATGAATGAGAAAGATTATCAAAGAAAAAAGAACAAGTTTCTGCCCAAGATTCATGCTTGGTATGTTCAATGCTTCTCTCCATTACTATTTTAAGTTCCTCTTTCATTCTCTCTCTTGTGCATGAGCAATCCCTACATGTTAGTCATGAAGGTCAACATGTTTATAGTGGTGGTAAAGATGTTGCCTAGTTGGTAACACCACATGGTTGAAAAGGATTCCGAAATCCATATGTATTAGAAATAGGTTAATAAATGATTGCTGAGTGTCTCTTATATTGGTTACATGTTTTGTTCTTTTTCTCTGAACTTCTCTAAGGTTTCATTGCATTTACATAATTATTTGATAATATGATGTCATTTTCCATTTGAACAAAATTGTGGATTATTAGCTGCTTTACGGTGAATTAGAACTTGAGTATTTGACTATGTATGTGAAAGAGTGCCTTGGCGCTGTTACGTGCAATATTACAATACTACAGGTGAGGTGCTACAATGTTTAGTCAAACTTAAGTCACACTCTCATGTAGTTATGATTTATAGCCAGGTTCTTGCTTGGTACAAACAGCCTTTGATTTCCATTTGTACCATATTTTATAGTTTCAACATGTTTTAATTTTTTCCCCTATTAAGAGGCATTTTCTTTGAAGCATAAAATGGAGAAAAACCTTAAACAACTTCAATCAAAAGTTTGAAGTTTGAGGAATTTCTGAATCAAAATATGATGTTATGTAGCAATGTCTTTGAATCAGAGTAGTATAAGCTTGAATTCAGTAGGAGCGAAAATTTTCTTATTGTTACTTTTATGTGTTATGTTCTTGTGTTTCCTTCTTTTTTCTAATATGGAATCCCCATTATGCTTTAGTTACCTTTTTTTCCCACTTTTATAGCAATGTTGTTGATCAATTTCTTGCATATGCTCTTGTAACTTACCAGTATAAAATTATCCCCTCTGATGGGAAAAAACATGCTTTGAATTGTGCATTGCTTTGCTTTGGGAGTTTCAAGGAACTTTAAACTTTTACAGAAACTCAATTAAATGCAACTCAATAAGGTTTTATCCTGACAAGCTGAAGTTGGTTACATGAATCCTTTCATTCCATTGAGCTCTTCAGGATTCAGTTTTATTCAAGTTTAACTGTAGGTTTTATGGTTTTTGCAACTGGCTGTGTAAACAATAACACCATAAACCTTAAAAATTCAGAATTAGCTGGACATAAATAATATGTCAAAAGTAAACACTCCAAGAATACATAGTAGTTGAGTCTTGTTCATTGACAAGTTTCCCATGATAGGATTTCTCCACTCAGCCAGGCTATCAAAGGAAAACAGGAAAAAAAAATAGAAAAAGGAAAAATATTTCTCCATTCTTCTAGCCATTTTGACTATACTTAGCTTCACCTATTTCAGCTGTTTGATACTTTGTTTCTTCCTCCCCAAAAAAATGAAATGACAAAATTCTTTCATTTTCATCTTACAATCTCGCTCAAGCTATTTGGAGGGTTTGTAGTCATTTCAAAGAAGCACCATACAAAGTTGTTATTTTTCATGAGGTATTTCAAAGTCTAATTCTTTTTTTTATTCACATTTCTTTTTTGTTTTCTAGGGTGCAGGAACATGGGGGTGAAACAATCATCCCTTTCAGCTGTGCTTTAGAGCGCAATCTTGCTGATATGCCAGAGGATGAAGCTGCAAAATATTGTGAGGAGAACAAGGTACAAAGGTTAGTTCAAACTGGGTATATATCTCGGCAATGTAAAATTAGTTTATTTCTTTCTAATAAGAAACACATAACTGGATAAGCGTTATGCATAAGTTTTTTTTTCCTTTAATTTTTTAGAGGGGGAACAGTATATGGTAATTGAGGTTAGTAATTCAGAACCTTGAAGGAGAACTCACATAATTGAAATTAAAGTTGACTGATAAACTTTTAGGGCTGGAGGACTGATGATTAGAGCAGTATATGGTAATTGAGGTTAGTAATTAGGGATCGATTGGGGCCTAATAAGAAAGTAATAAAGAAGTCTTTTTCTGGAGAATCTTATGGCTGTATTAGGAATTCAGTTGTGACTAATGGGGGCTGTTCATGATTAATTGATCAGGACATAGTCAAGAAAGGCAGCAACAAGTTTTACAAAACTTCCACTCCCTCCTCTCTCTCTCTCTCTCTCTCTCTCTCACTCTCTCTCTCTCACTCACTGTTTTTCTCTTTTCTTTCTTTCTTTTTCTTGTGATCCTTTAAGCATTTCATAGTTGTAAGGGCTGGTAGGATTGGGGGGGCATACTTTTTGCAATTAAAGCAGTGCAGAGTATTATAGTTACTTCCCAAGTGCTTGATCCCTGCTGTTTAAGGTTCGTCTTTCCAGAAAATACTATTACTGGAATGATTAAGAATATATTGTAGTGGTCCCACCTCCTGGATCAATTACTTAGGAAGGCTGTAGTCACACTGACTTCATGAACTATTTTTTATTTTTTCCAATTATTATATATGGTGATATTCTTTTATTCTCATCAATTGGTTGTTAATTTTAGCCAAACCTTTGCAATTTCTTTCAACCTTTACTGGCAGAATTATTTAGAGTAAGCAATACAGAAAAACACGCAGTACATATAATTTGTAGATAACTAAGTTGAGCTGGACGCTTTGCTACAGTGCCCTTCCAAAGATCATAAAGACTGGATTTTCAGCGATTAATCTCATCTACTTTTTCACGGCAGGCCCTGATGAGGTAATATAATTCTCTCATGGGTTCTTCTTGTTTTCTGTTGTTTGCTTATTCTCTCATTAGGTCTTTTGCGACCTTTGGAATTATTCTTCTTACAAGTCCTGCATATGCAATTCATGGTAGGATATTTTAATTGTTGGACTTGCTTTTGACAATCTTGTATTCCGTAGGTAGGCAACAAAGTTTGAGGGGCATGCTAACACACTGTAACATGCTTATTCACAAAAACTTTTAAAGGTTTTACATGAAAAGTTTTCAAGTGATTAAAATTGTTTAAATAAGGGTATCAAATATATAAATGTGAAATCCTTTAATTAATTGGATTTTCTTTATAAGCACAAAGTATATTTATAATGAATATATTAAATAGAAGCTTTAATTAATTAAAGTTTTGCTCCATATGGTGGTTATCAATACACAATATGATAACAGCTGGTATTCGTTAGTCTATCTCGCTGCTTGTTTAAAGATTCTGGTTGCTCAAGTTTAGTATCATTGCACTAACAAGAGTGCTGCTATTTGCTGATATGAACCAACTTAAAAGTCAACAGAACATCCAGTATAACATGCTTTTGAGAAAGGATTTTTATGTTCTTTGGTCACAAAAGGCTTGCATGCGATCTTATAGTTTTAGAGATGAGTTGGCTTGCTTGGATTATTAAAAAATGAGAATGGCCAGTAAAATAATTTTAGCCTATCCATTTTGAATTACTCCTAACATTTTTCCATAAAGAAGAGCTCTTTAAACATGTTGAAATAAGATGTTCAAAATATTTTGTTTCCTGAGCTGTCATCATTCAAGCATTCATAGATTCTGGGTAATCAATCTATTAAAGTAAAAGATAAGTCAGAAAAAAATTTACTTGGAAAATTAGACATTCTAAACCAAATTTCTTGTTTTGGAGTCAATTGCTTTTGTTGTGAGGGGCCTGTGAAGTTTGAAATTATAATTTTTTGGAAGAACAGCAAATTCTAAGAGCAGGATCATAGGAAGAATAAATATCTTATCCTGTCATGGCGTTTGGCAACAACCTTTGCTTGGGAACATAGTAGTGAACTTGTCGCTCTTGGTTCACTATTGCCCTAGGTTAAGGCAACATAGTAGGATTTGACGGCAAAACTTACCACTCTTGGATTCCTTCCAAACCAATATGTTTTCTTCCTCCTTTCTAATTTGACTCGTTTGCAAGCTCCAAAAGAAGGTCTCCACTCCTTCCAATTCCTAATCATGGAAATGTCTATGACTTGCCGGAGACTCCATCGAACCCTCTCACTAACTTGTTCTCAAAATTCTGCTAGCCAAGACTCTTTATCAATGGCTATGAAAATTAAGTCTAGGAATGATTCTTCAAAGAAATTTTCACTGCACCATCTATCTTTCCAACATTTTAGTCTTCTGCCATTACCTACTATGAAATGGGATCTGCGTCTAAAGTCCTCCCAACCACATCTAATAACCTTCCATAAGCCTAACCCGTAACTATCCCTCACCACCCTCAAACACCAAACTTGCTTCAAACTTTCCAGCTATGATCTGTTTCCAAATGTCTCCCTCTCAGTAGTGAATCCCCAACCCCATTTTCCAAGGAGAGACTTGTTAAGGGTATGAAGACTCCTAATGCCAAGACCTCCATTCTTCTTTTCCAAAAGGGTAGTAGATGCCAATTAACAAAATGAGGCTTTTTCTCAACCTTCCCCTCCCTAAAGGATGTTCCTTTGGATCTACTTCAGCCTCAAGCTCACTCTTTTGGACATGTTTGATAATGTGCTCCTCATCAAAGTGAGCCTCCCTCCCATTGAAAGGTATTGTCTCTTCTACAAATCAAGCTTTCTCTAGAATTTCTCTTCCACCAAATACCAAACCCTCACAAATTTGTGAGGAGCTCACAAAAGGAAGGCTCAAGTATTTGGCTCTAAGATTCCAACAGTAAAGCTATGACCTCCACATTTATAACTTCCCCGATTGGTAAAACTCTCTTTTCTGCATGTTTATGGTTAAGTTGGTTATTGTCTCAAATCATATGAAAGTCTAACTAGGTACTCCAAATGCTCTTGATTAGCATCACAGAAAATAAGGGTGCCATCAATGAACAATAGATGGGACACTTCCATCATTTTCCCTATTCTTCCTCCCATGTTGAAGCCCAAGATAAAGCCCCTTTCTGTAGCTCTCCTTAGAATCCAATTGTGGACCTCCATTGCTAAAATGAAAAGATAGGGCAAGAGAGAGTCTCCTTGCCTCAAGTCACTAGAGCTCTGAAAAAACTGGACTGGACATGTGCTTCTATGTGTAATGTCCTTGTAAATCTCCCCCTCACATGATAAAAGCTGTCACTTTCATGTCTCTTGAGCATCAATTTTCACTAGTCCCTCATTTAATGCCTGATGGTTCACTTCATCTACATTCATATACTTTTACTCTGGTTTGAGGTGGTACTTATCCTTCTCTATAGTGTGTGTGTGTGTGTTGTCATAACCTTATCCTCTATATTTGTAAGGCCATTTCACATGTTTTTCTCTAATTTTTCTTATCATACTCATTTCTTTGATTCATGTGTGATATCCTCATAAATCTTCCCTCATTATATCCAAGATGAGAAAGCTATCACTTTTGTATGTCTCTTCACCATCCATTTTCTTTCCTCATTTATAACCTGTATGTTTACTTCAGCTGCATTCATATGCTCTTACTTTGGCTTGAAGGATAGTTTATTCTTCCTTCTCTATTTTTGTGTCTCATAAGTGTATCATAATACCTTTATATTTTCTTCTATGCCATTCACAATTTTTCTTTGATTTTTTCTGTCGTCCTCATTGTCTTTGTTGGTAATGGTACAAAGATTTGTTTTGGGAAGACTTGTGGTGGAGAGGTCAACCAATTATTACTCAATTTTCAAATCTCTTCAGAGTTGTGAGGGATAAAAATTCCTTTTTTTTCCATCTATTTTAGCTTCCTCTTTTTCATTTCTGGTTTGGAACTTTAATTTCTGTTGCAACTTACTGATTCAGAAATTCAGGAGCTTAAATGTAGCATGTCATGTTTATCCTTGTGCACTAATCTCCTTTCTTTTCAAAAGTGAGGGTTTGGTCATCGATTGCCTTAAGAGTTATTTTCTTTAAAATCTTCTTTATTTATTTATTTTTATTTTTTTAATTCTTACCAAGCCCTTGAATCTATGAATGCTTGATTCGAACTTGACTTGCATGTGAAACAGGTTAGGCAGTGAGTTGCCTCCATATGGATTTCTCCTCTAGGGGGTTTCATTAGGATAAAACTTTGATGGGCATTCTTTAGATCGGCTAGGAATTGGAGGTGTGACTAGGGATTACCATGGTGTTGAAAACCTTCTCAAAACTTGCAGGGGGAGAAGGCTTGACCACTTAGGTGAAGAGTTTAGCCTAGCCCAAGGTTTTGAGTCTTCACCAATTTGTTGGTGGAAGTTGATTCTACCATTGTGATATCAATGGGTGTCCAAGTCAGAGAGAGGTCCTTGGAAGTATGATAGTTGACTTTGTCAAATTTTAAATTAGCCTATAACTTGTGTTGTTCTTTTCCTTGTTTACCTTATTTGAATGATCATGTGACAGCAGTTAACAAAACAAGGAGTCAAGTAGAGGATTTCTTTTGTACAAGACTTTTTACCCTCTTAAGTTGTGTATTTTTTCTTTACCTCATACATCTTCTTGTTTTATCTTTGAATTATACTGCTATGATGTGGCCTTATTAGGGTTGTTCTCCCTTCTTTAATCATCCTTTGTATTTTTTTGGAAGGATTCTTAATCTTCACTTGTACTTCTTTTTTTTGAAGTGTGAATCCTAAAACGCTTGGAAAATTCAAAAATTCATATCAATATATTATTTGTTTCAAACTAAAAGGAACTTTTATATTTTAAAATATTCTGCCACTGTCCTTTCTAAGACTGACTCTATGCCATCAGCAATGAGCAAAACCTTGTGTTTCTTCCTCAATATGTCTAGTAATTTCATCAAAAAAAAAAAAAAAATACAAGTGAAGGATTCTTATCAGAAAAAAATAAATAAAAAATATGCCTAGTAATTTCATATGAACAAAACTCTTTTTTTTTTTAACTTATCCAAAAAAAAAAAAAAAAAGTCTAGTAATTTCATCAAGATGAATAGATGATAAAGGAATGAGGGCTTAATGTGGCACTTTCTCTACAATCATTTTTACTCTAGTTAACTTCATTGTACATGTCCTTGTTCACATCCATGCATTTAATTGGTTATTTTTTCATTTTTAATTCTCATATTGTGCCTCCAAAATATTCTATTAATTATTTCTTTAAATAATCTATGATATATCTCATCTTTGCTTCAGCCTTTTTCTTCTCTTTGGCTTTATTATTTTTTTTTTTGGTCACATTCTTTCTCATCTTTTACAAATAAATTTTTCCCTCTGAAAAAAGCTTGGATTTGATTTTTTTTTTTTTTTCCAATTTTCAATTTCTTCTTCAGACTGTTCAAACAATCACCCAAGTAATAAAATTGCCTCCAATTAGAATAAATTTGTTTCATGTTTTAGTATCACTCCCTCACTTTCCCTAGGTTTCATACTGTGACTTGTAAGTTTTTGTACATTGGTGCCGAGGTGCTTCCCATTCATTTGACATTTCCTCGGTCTTGAGTTCCTTTTGAACAGTTGAGTCAGCTGGACTACACCATCATAGCTGATATGCTTCCAAACCTCAAATGAATTGCCATCTGGTTTTATGGAGGCTCCTCTTTGTTTTTTGGTTGATTTTTTCTTAATGTAGAGAAAGGTGCCTTATGGTCCTCCATGACGCCAGAGTCAAATACTCTTTGGAGTGGATCAAAATCAAGCTCACATGGAAAGACATTCTTATTGGCCTAGCATAGAAGTGGAGTAATACCTATATTTTGGATCAAGCTATATAACAATTGTCTATGTTTAGTTTCTGGGAATGGGTGAAGGTTTATATTGGAGATTACCCTTTGTACTTGTTGTACTTTATTGATTGGTTAAGCTCTAGATAGTGGGTGGTAGTTGTTTTTTGCATCTACCATGACTTCGTGGGCCCTTAGGTGCCCTTGTATACGTTGTGTATACTTTAATGCGCCCTTTTTTTAGGGCCAATTATTCATTTCCAAGCCAATGCTTATGACTTGAATAGCCATTTTAGTTTCTCTAGTGTGTGATTCATTAATTCCATAGAGAATAACCATAATTTTGTTCCTTGCTATAACTATTGAATCCTTCAAATTAATGTTTTCCTGCTAGACAATTTTTATGCATGTGACGGAATAAAAAGATTCTAATATCCTGGGAGCCTGCTATAAAACAGTCTCCAACTTGACATATCAACTTGCATATATAAAGTACACAGAAATAATTGGATAAGGCTTGCTAGTTGTGATACTATGCTGTGTTTTCTTATGTGCATCACTAAACTCTTTTGTTTTGATGGCTATATTTTTTTTTCTTGGTGTTCTTCCCATTCTTATGTATTTTAATGCAATTGGCATTTTTTTAACCTTCATATAGTGGATTTATGGTTGAATGTGCTAAATAAATAATTGGCTTTTTTCAGGTGAAGTGCTGGCAAATTCGCCGCCAGACAAAGGCTCCTCAAGCTGCAGGGACTATCCACAGTGATTTTGAGAGAGGTTTCATTTGTGCTGAGGTTGTTATATGCTCATGATTTTGGTCTTCTTCCTTTTCTTTTAAGAAAATCTTAGAATTTGCATAGTAACTTCAGATATTAATTTATCGTTTTGTTCTTAACTAGCTTTCAGAATATTATTTCACAACACCCATCATCGATGGTACACTATGAAACATGTTACTTCACACTCCAAAGTAGTATCTCCATCACTGCACCAGCTATGGTACCTATGTTGCTTCCACCAGTTGGCACAGTTGAAACTCTCATATTGCCATCATGGTACCTATAATTCTGCTTCCACCAGTTGGCACACTTGAGACATTACTTATTACCAACAGTGATGCTAAGATCTTTTTCTTCATTGCTATTAGCCTATTACCAAACCAACAGTTCCTCATCCAGCGTCATCCCTAATAACACAGCCTGCACACCAGTATTGCAACCACGCTGTTGCTTCCAGCCCTGTTATTATCAACCATATTTTCAGTGTAATTTCATGGTTGGCTTATTGAATAGCAGCCTGCCAAATGCATTGTTTACTTTTGCTTTGCTACCAGCAGCTCAAAAACAAATGTATTGTTATTCTTTTTCAAAATATATTTTAATTAGTGCTTCCTCTTCAAGGAATATTGTCAAAAAATTGCCCAATAATGTTCTTTATTTTCCTTTCACTAACTTTGATTTGGTGTTTGTTTGGAACTGCGAGCAGTTATTGACTAGAATTTTGTTATGATACAGGTAATGAAATTTGATGACCTGAAAGAACTTGGTAGTGAGGGGGCTGTTAAGGTATATGCTTTAAACTAATATGTCATTAATATTTTTCTTGGTCTTGATGTAGTGATGCTATTGCCTCCTGGTTAAATATATACTTTCATTGGAGAAAGTAATTAAGAAAGTTGTTATCCAGTGCTGACCTCCCCAAAGTAGGTTTCTGGATGGGAGAACAAAAATCTTAAGCAAAATGAAGGGTAAATTAATAAAAATTTGGGCATATGGTGCACATGCAATGTTTTGGGCTGAGTACACAGCCAACTGGCTGGGCAGTCCTAGGTTCAATTTGGCCTTGAGGCTGTATATTTGTATATATAAGGTCTTGCTCCGAATTTTCCAATGACCATTGATCTTTTCCAAATATATTGAATTAGATAGTGTATTTGCTCCATTTGGAATTGATGCTCAATATTATTTGGCTGCCATGAAATTCGTATTATTGGCACACACAGGGATCACTATACCCGAGGAAATCATTGTCCTGAGTTGAGAAAGGTGTTTGTTTCATATAACATGAATTTGGATTAGTTGGTTTGTTATGATTTAGAAGTAGAAGGCAACACTGAGGAACAAAAGGCAACCTTTCCTGGTATTGGACATTATAATCCCACGTGAAACACTGCATGATGAATAGCAGATGCATCAAAATCCATTCATAATATACAAATTAAACTGAAATCCATACATTGTGCATGCTTTATTTATAAGAAGTTCACACTTGGAAGACATGACCATATGCACCCTTGTAAAATTTTGAAAAGGTTGACAGACCAGTTGATGCTATCATATTTATGCTTCAGAGTGGACAACAAACATTTTACTGGTGTGATACAAAAATCATCTAATTGATGCGTTAACCTCCTAGTAGGGCCTAATATATCAAATCTTGTTTAAAACAAATTGGGTTAAGCTGTTGTTCCATGTTTCAAATTAAATCAGCATTATCCTTTGGGATTTTTTCATTTCCCTCAGAGCCCTTTTGGGAATTAACCCATATCAATTTTTGTGCTTTCCTACACAGGCTGCTGGGAAGTATAGACAGGAGGGGAAGACCTATGTGGTCCAAGATGCAGACATAATATTTTTCAAGTTCAATGTTTCTGGTGGAGGGAAGAAATGAACCAGCCATGTATCTTCACCAACCTGAGATGAGTTATTAAGTTTAATTATTTAAATATGCCAAAGCTTTTAGCTGTTTGTATAAGCTTTTTGTTCTTCACCATATTCTCATTATAAGTTGATAAATATTACAAATTGATTGTGAACTACTAAAGACTGCAGAGTGCCGGGTATTTGGATTCTAAAAACAGCTTTGACCTTGGTATGCAATTTTCCAGAATGATCATCATCATCTTACATTATTTCTCCATTTTGCCCTTTTCCATATCTTTCATGGTTATTTTTCTGTAAAATCTCCCTTTTTTTTTTCCCTCTTTTTAATGTTTAATGTTCATAATGGTGATTTTGTTTTTGCCCATGAAAGGAAGTTTGTTCCTTAGGCCAGGATTAAGGAAATGAGTTGGTAAATCCTGTAATTGAAGTTGAAGTTGAAGTTAAAGTCAAAGTAATAATTTTTAAAGGGTGATATTGTTATTGTAAAAATGTTAGGTATGAAAGTAATATCTTATATGAGTTAAAATAGAGCTTTTATAACAAGCAATGGTTTTTACATTTAAGTTCTTTTTCAATGTCTGAACTCTTTGAATAGAAATTATTCATATGATATAAATTTTTTTATTAAGATTAAAAAAGAGCTTTCAGTTTGTTATTAACTCCATATAAGTCTTAATTTACATGTGAAATAAGTATCCTGGTTTAGATTTTTTCTTTCTTTCTTTTATCAAGGTTTTTTTATTTAAAATTTGTTTTTTATCAGTATGAATTTAACTACTAACTACTTACTATTTAGGCTATATTTTTATTTTAATAATTTCGAAAATTATTTTTCTTTGAATGAACAACATGGTTTTAAGAGAGTTTTGGAATTAGTACGTATTTTTAAATTATTTTTAATATAATATTACAAACAAAATCACAATTTAAAAAAAATAAATTTTTTTGGGCCATTGACTCATTTACACTGTTTGTGAAGACTTGTTTTCTATTTGATTTTTAAAGAAAGTCAAATTAAATTTGAAATTATACTTATAACATTAAATCCCTCTTTTCTTCTTCTTCTTTCTTCTTCTTTTTTTATGTTTTTTATTTTTTTTATGAAAAACTGCAATTTAAATAAGGAAAATTTTGAAATACTAATGGGTGTTGTCAAAATTTTCGTTAACCTTTCCATAATAGATTTAAAATATATATATATATATATATATATATATATATATGTAAATTAATACCTTTTGTTACTCAATCTCTAAAATAAATAGATATATAGTTCAAATTTTCAGATAGATACAACTTTTTCTCAACTGGACCCACTTTTTGAAAGAATAAAAAAAAAGAAAATAAATAAATAAAAATTATTTTTTCACACCACATGCAACCTTATCCTCTCAATGTTTTCGTTGTCAATTTGGCTCTCATGTTGTCTCAACACCTGGAAGTATGAAGGAAAGGTTTACAGTTCTTCACCTCATGGACTGTTTACAGAAAGAAAAAATCAAATATATATGGTTTGTCCTTTTGTTCTGCACCATCTGTCATACAACACAGCAAAAGTAAAGTAGGGGAAGTGGCACATGGTGAGCATATACTACTGTGAATGGCCCAAAAAGAAAATTTAATCCACCATGGAGAATTAAAAAATGTGGTTGGAGGGTTGAGATTTAGAGGCCAGTGTGGAATTGGGTGAACATTTGTGAGTCTTGAACAAAATCAAAATGTTTCCACTCAGCCCATCAATCATTACAAATGGAAAAACCCTCAATCCCATACTCCCACACTCTCACTCCCACTTTAATCCAATTCCTAAACCCACCATTTTATATGGTGTTGAGTTTACTCATGAGTCATGATGGCATGCAAAGATTGGAAGCCATTTCCTAGCGGCCAGTGCTTGTGCAACATGCATGCTAATTAGCTTTCAACATGTCATATCATGCCTTCATCCCCAGGATCTTATCTTTCTATTATCACATCATTTACTCAAAAAGGGTGTCTTTATGGCACCATGGAATGGAGATTCCCCACTTTTTATTATTATTTTTTTTAAAAAAAATCATAATAGATATGAGGAAATTAAGCAACTGAAATGGATTTTCAAATAACCCATATTTGAAATTTGAAAAGTTATTATGAAGTCTTCTTTCTCTAAAACTATCCATCATTTTTAGAATCAGGAAATGATATCAACTTTAATGTGGGAAGTCTTATAGAAAAGGCAAACTTATCTTTTTTTTTAAAAAAATTATATTTTTATGGTAAGTTTTTAATAGTTTATTTAAAAGTTATTATTATTTTTTGTTTTTAAAAAGTGAAAAATAGATGGTTATTTATATAAGGTTTTTATCTTTACCATGTAGTCATATGGGAAGGTGAGATGTCAAAATTCAAGGGTTTGAGGGGAGAGTGGAGCAATGTGAGAGATTGGAGAGTGGTAGTGGATAAAGAGAGAAATTAAGAGAGAACCCAAAAGAGAAGAAAATAAAGTCTTTTTATAGTGGTTCAAAATAGTAACTCTCGTATTTCTAGTCTAATGATGATGTGGAAGTTTTTAGAGAGGATGTTTGTTATAAAGACATAATGATCTCCTCTCTCTCTCTCATTGTGATTGAGATGAGTTTAATACATGTTGGATTATCTTGATGAATATTTAGTTCTAACTATCAAACCAAGACACTTCAATCAATCCAAAATTACACGATGGTGGGAAAACTCATTCCACCATCAAGATGAGTCTCAACCTCTAGAGTATGTACCAACTTGGGGAAGCGTGTTAGTAGTAGGGCACTATGTCAAGGGTGACATTTAATTACTAGCATTTTGAAGGAAACACCTTCCTTGTAATAAGAGTAAAACAATTAACCCTCTTAGGTACATATAGTATTACATTCATTAAGATGAATAGTAGAAGAGATCTTTACGGAATGAATAAGCATTCAAGTTCCATGTGCATTTGAGTAACTCAAGAATATTTTTGGAGATACTTAGATAGACAAGTCCAAAATCACAAGCCTAAAGCGGTCCCCAAATCATCATGAGTGCATTCCCTAACCAAAACACCATCACTTGGGAGATCATCACTGAACCTGCCACACTTAACTTTGAACTCCCATGTACACATAGACCAAATGAAGGCAAATTATTGACCAGAAGCTGTTGTGAATAATATATCATGCAAACTAATGTCTAGTTTGTCCAAACTCATCGACTTTAGGTACAACATTTCTAGACCGCTATTGTATTTCACTTACTAGCTAACACTAGCATGGGAGTTCTATCCAATGATATCATTGTCCAGTAATATCCCAAGAAGGCTTTCTTAACTATAAATAGGTTTAGTAACAAAGCCTTTGATCATCAATCTATCAAATCGACTAAAACCTCTTATCTGGGGAGAGATGCTGCCACTTTAATGTCCTTAAGTAGTGCCATTTGTGACCATGACAGAGAAGTCAACTTAGACCAGGGATACGTCCTATCAACATGCAACATTCCTAACCACCTATCAAGCACCACCTAACATAGAGTTGGTCAACCAATAACGAAGTTGACATAATATCCTAAGTCTAACCAACTAGCTCGCCCCTTCTCGAGAAAGAAGTTGATCGATGGGCAAACCAATGAGAACCTAGCAGACGAAAACTATAAAGGTCAACCTCTCCCTCTTGAACAAAGAATCAATTCCTAACACAACAATTGACACCTTCACCTTCCTCCCATTAAGCCCCTTGTTAATTCCTTCAGATTTTCTTTTCACCATTTGTTGTTTATGGACGAGCTCCTCTTTGATTGCATCTTACTACAAGTGCTCAACATCCTCTATTTGGATTGGGATATCGTCATCTCTCATTGTAGGAGCTCACCAATAACAAATCAAGACCCTAGAGTACCTACAACAATACACATCAAAGTTCAAATGACATAATGATATAACGTAGGAGCTATATGGGGAGAATATGACTTCATCTATGCATTGGAGATTGAGGATGAGATACACAATATGTAATATCGATGGATAGTAATCTTAAGCATATAGCATTGTGTACCAAGACTTGTAGTCTATATTAGATACATAATATGCTACGGTGGTTCAAGTGGATTTTACAAAATTAAATATTGATAAAAGTATATCTAAACCATGCCATTTGTAATAGAATTTGGAAGTAATTATTATTTTTAAAATAACTTTTTTAATCTTTTTTTTATTGCTTTTTATCTTTATTTAGGGAGTCATTGATTAAATAAAAGTATCTAAATTGTGAAAATTTCCAAGGTATCAAATTGTCATCATATCAAACACAAAATTTAAACCCTTAAAAGTGTATACTTTTAAGGTAAAAAATAATGAACTCTTCGCAGAATAAAAAATGTGATATCTTTTTATCAAGAAGACAAGACTCCTAAGAGTGTTTTATAAGCTAGTTATTTGATCCAAAGATGCTCATAAGACATCACTAAACCCAAAATGTCTCTTATAAAAAGGAATTTGTATAGATTTTTTAGCCTACCCCGAATATATAGTCGAGAATCCACCAAAGGGACATTGCAAGCTCTCCCAAGATCTTCCTCAAGGAGAAGAACCTAACACATTGTCTATTGATAGTAAGCTTGTAAAATAAATGATTGGGTGACAATTTTCCTATACCATAAAAAATACCCTTAAATTATTGACCTTTTTTTTTTCTTTAACCATTACTTTTAGAAAATAAATAAAAAATAAAAATAATAAAAACCAATGAAAATGTTAGTAGCATTGGTCCTACCTTCATGACTTAAAATTTATAAAATAAAATAAAACTTTTATTAAAATAATTCCTAAACTAGTGTGCCGTGTATCTATTTGGGTATTCATGTCACAAAACTATAGTTAGTAACCACGATTTTGATTTTTTTTTTAAATGATAAAAATCATAGTTAATGACCTCAATTTTAAGCTTAAGCGATTTTAGTTTTAAACTTAAATTTAAAGCTGTAGTAATTAAATATGGTTTTAAAAAATTCAAACTCATAGTTATTAACTATAGTTTTATGCATCAAGGGAAAAAAAAAAAAAAAACTTAGTCCACGTGGATGTCCAAGTCACTCGGATGCATTAGTTGGGAACTATTTTGGGGTGGTTTTTTTTATGGATTTTTTTTTTCAACAAGCTATTTTGGCTCAAAACCCAGACTAGCAAGTGTAGGGAGATGAATGGGAGTGGATGAAAAGCAGTCACAAAAGTACAAGGTGCAGGAGCACCCCACAAGTCACGGGCACGACATCTATAGAATGCCCTTTTGGACACTTCAGTATAAATATAACCATATTCATATTCACATTCACATTCATTCTACGGTGTAAGAAACTGCACAATCATATGCTTTCATAAATTCCATTTTCATCCTTCTACCCTTATTGAAGGGTGTCAGAGAGTGATGAAAAATATGATTTGCTTCATGTAATAAATTTCTTCAAACTGAAAAATCTGTCGAATTTGGGTTGGCCCAACCCCCATTGCATGTCTCATTGTCTTTGCATGGTGGTGTTGGCAGTTGGCATTGTGGTCCTGTCCTTAGGGTTTTATATTAGGGAAAATCTTAGTTTTTGTGTTAAGGTGTCATAGTCTTATTGGTCTTTCTATAAAGTGATGATGATGGGGATGTCATCATGATTTATGCCAAAAACCTAACTCACCTCTCTGGTTATGGGAACTTGGAATTTGGGAGAAAACCCTAGTCAAAGGGCATTCAATTGGGTCCCTCATCCCACGACTCCTGCTCACTCCTCAGTCCTCATGCGTTACTTCCAAAGAAAACCCCCTCGTTTCTTAACTCTATTTCACAAATGCTTTCAAGTCCACTATGAGACTGTAACCTTTTTTTTCCTTTTTCTTTTGTCTTTTTGGCGGGTAAATCCCCTTTTTAGCCCTAAAATTTACATCCCCAAAGCCCAACTTTCCCGCTTTTTTACACCCTAAATCCAAACAAATTTAGGGTTTTGGTTTTGGGTCGTGTCCATCTGGTAGGGACAACGCAAAAAGGCATTTCTTTTTCAGGTCTTCTTTTCTTTTTTGGTTTAATAAAGGTTGTGGCTTTGCACAGTCACTGTGGTCTTTCTGGGGGGTTTTAGGCAGAAAATGTGCTTTAATGGCATGAAAATTTCTGGGTCCCTTTCATTTATTGCAGCTTATTTGCTAATTTGGAGACCCGTTTTTTGTTTTGTTGGGGGTTTGTTGTAACTGAGTGTTCTGAGCTGAAGGGGCGCTTGTGTTCATGTGCAAAGCCATCTTATATCTGTTTTGTTGGTAGAATGCTTAAATCGTTGAGAGGGACAGTTTATGCTGAGCCACATTGTTCAGAAAAAGGGGAGTGGTTCTGGGCAAGCAAATGCTGAAACTACCATGCCTACTCTATTTGTGTTGTTCTCTTGTTGTCCACTCATCTAATGTTTTGGCTCTGTTTGTGGTTCTGTCACTGGTTCTTGATGTAGAGGAATCAATCTCCTGAAGCATTTGCCTCCAACAAAGATCTGGTTTGTTTTTTCTTTTAATCTTTTAGGGTTTTGATATCTTTGAGTATCAGAGAAATGTACTGAGCATATGAAAACATTTGGAGCGTTTGGGTCAGTGTGTGCTGTTTGTGCTTTGCATAGTGGTGATTTTTCATGATATTGATGTTGGGTTTTTATCTTGTTTCGCCATGAATGGTCTGGTTTGGATTTGCTGATTGAAAACCCAGCAACCCTTTAGTTGGGTTTGCATGAATTTTCAGATTGCAAAGATTGAAAGCCACATTCTGTTTACTGCATTGAGCTTTGCTATCTCACTTCACTGAGCCCATTAGGGTTAATGATGAAGCTCTGTAAACTTTTGTTGGTGTCCCTACTGTTTGTATCTGCAATGGGGCAGCTTCCATCACAGGACATTTTGGCACTGCTCGAGTTCAAGAAGGGAATCAAGCATGATCCAACTGGTTATGTGCTTAATTCATGGAATGAGGAGTCCATAGACTTCAATGGGTGCCCTTCCTCTTGGAATGGCGTTGTTTGTAATGGTGTCAATGTTGCTGGGGTGGTTCTTGATCACCAGGGTCTTTCTGCTGATGTTGATTTGAGTGTATTTTCGAATCTCACAATGCTGGTGAAACTCTCAATGTCAGGAAACTCCATTTCAGGCAAAATTCCTGATAACATTGGCGACTTAAAAAGCCTTGAGTATTTGGATCTCTCAGACAATCTGTTTTTCTCAGCTTTACCACCAGGGATTGGGAAGTTGGCAAATTTAAAGAACCTGTCATTAGCAGGCAACAACTTCTCTGGCTCAATTCCAGACTCAATTTCGGGGTTAGAATCAATCCAGTCTTTAGATTTCAGTCGCAACTCCTTTTCTGGTGATATGGCAGCATCATTGACAAAACTGACTAATTTGGTATCCCTTAATTTATCGCTAAATGGGTTTGAAAGTAAAATTCCAAAAGGTTTTGAGCTGCTTTCAAAACTTGAAATTCTTGACTTGCATGGGAATATGCTCAGTGGTCATCTGGATGAGGAATTCTTGCGATTTTCAAGTGCCATTCATGTTGACTTTAGTGGGAATATGCTAGTAAATTCTGGTTTGCAGAAACAGAATTTTTTATCCGGTATTTCTTCAACTGTTACGTATTTAAATCTTAGCCATAACCAGCTTATGGGATCACTTGTAAGTGGAGGTGGACCACTGGAACTTGCTAACTTGAAGGTGTTGGATTTGAGCTACAATCAACTATCTGGAGAATTACCTGGATTTAATTTTCTGTATGCCCTCGAGGTCCTCAAGCTCAGCAACAACAGATTTACTGGGTTTATCCCCAATGACCTGCTGAAAGGAGATCCTTTGGTTCTAACTGAATTGGATTTGAGTGCCAACAATCTTTCAGGTAATTCTGTGCTAGTAATTTAGCACCCTTGTTTTAGAATGCTAGATTTAATTTGGTTTTGACATATTTGAATGTTTATTTTAAAGATGAACATGCTTATGTTGTCTGAAAAACAAGGCTTATGTTTGCTATTGAATTGATCTCTTTGATCACTGTGGCTTTAGATTTTTTATTTGCTATATCTCACATTCCAGTTGGTTTTACAGGGCTGATAAATATGATCACATCAACAACTTTGAACATCCTTAATCTCTCCTCAAATGGGCTCTCAGGAGAGCTTCCACTGCTGACTGGCAGCTGCACTGTACTGGACCTGTCAAATAATGAGTTTGAGGGAAACTTAACTAAATTGTTGAAATGGGGAAATATTGAATTTCTGGATCTCAGTCAGAATCGTTTGACAGGAGCTTTCCCTGAGGAAACCTCACAATTTCTCCGCCTAAATTACCTCAACCTCTCCCATAATTCTCTTAGGAGTTCTCTCCCAAAAGTTCTAACACTGTATCCCAAGCTTAGAGTCCTTGATCTTAGTTCTAACCAGTTTGATGGGCCGCTTTTGGCTGATCTGTTAACATTGCCCACATTGCAAGAACTCTACCTTGAGAACAATTTATTCGCTGGTGCGATTGAGTTTTCTCCTCCCTCAGTCAATTCTAGTCTAAAGTTTCTAGATCTCTCTCAAAACCATCTTAATGGCTATTTTCCTGATCAATTTGGTTCATTAACAGCACTTCAAAGGCTCAATCTTGCTGCAAACAATCTATCCGGTTCTCTGCCAGCATCCATGTCTGAGATGAACTCCCTAAGTTCATTAGACATATCCCAAAATAATTTCACAGGTCCTTTACCAAACAATTTTTCTAACAGCCTTGAAAGCTTTAATGCATCATACAACGATCTTTCTGGGACTGTTCCAGAAAACCTGAGGAAGTTCCCTAGTTCTTCTTTCTTCCCTGGAAATAGTGGATTGCATTTACCTGGTGGTCCTCCTGGGTCAACTACTTCTCCATCAGGTTTTTCCAAGAGGAAGCCAATCAAAACTATTATCAAGGTGGTGATAATAGTTTCTTGTGTGGTTGCTGTTCTCATTTTTATCCTGCTTGCCATCTTCATACACTATTTTCGTCTATCAAGGAGATCCACGCAGGAACATGTTACAAGGAAAGACATCCACAAAGGGGCTCCACAGAATCCCTCTGGCTTCAATGGAAGAGAAAGTGGTGGTGCTTTGGTTGTTTCAGCTGAGGATCTTTTGGCTTCACGGAAGGGATCGTCTTCTGAGATAATTAGCTCTGATGAGAAAATGGCAGTGGTAACTGGCTTCTCTCCGTCAAAAACCAGCCAATTATCTTGGTCCCCAGAGTCTGGTGATTCATTTACTGCCGAAAACCTTGCAAGACTTGATGTGAGGTCGCCAGATCAGTTGGCTGGTGAGCTGCATTTTCTTGATGATACAATCACATTGACACCTGAGGAGCTGTCAAGGGCCCCTGCTGAAGTGTTGGGTAGGAGCAGCCATGGAACTTCGTATAGGGCAACATTGGAGAATGGCGTCTTCTTGACTGTGAAGTGGTTGAGAGAAGGGGTGGCAAAAGAGAGAAAGGAGTTTGCTAAGGAGGCAAAAAAATTTGCAAACATCAGGCATCCAAATGTGGTTGGGTTGAGAGGATACTATTGGGGACCTACACAACATGAGAAGCTCATTCTTTCTGATTATATCTCACCCGGAAACCTTGCAAGCTTTCTTTATGGTAACATCTTGCTCTTCTCCAATCTCAATTGGACCTATTAGTTTCAACTTTTATCACTAATACACTAAGATGCTAAAAATGGGAGGTGGTATTATTCTTATTATCACCTTCCAAATATTGTTGTTTATATGTGAAAAAAAAAAATTATGCTTTTATCACACAGTTGTCATAGACTCACAGGGTCATGCATGTTAAAAGATGGGTTATAGAGGGGTATCCTTCAATAGCTTACCATGTCTCTTCAATCTGTGCTTCCATGGCATGGTTTTTGGTGCACACAAGACTACTTTGCAGGAGAGTGCATGTTGATCTGACCATGTTTCCTGGTTCAAATCCTACACATCTGGCTACATACACGAGTCAAACTGATTAATTTTAGATTCTTACAAATTATTGGATTACCTGCATCAAAAGCTACACCAAAGATTTATAAGGAAGAGCTTATAGAGGGAGCACATTCAAAAGCCTTTATAATACAAAAAATGTAATAAGAAATGGAATTACCTAGCTAAATGTTCCATGGGCATGAAGTCCTCTTTTGGCATTCAATACCAAAGATAAATGGGTGTCACTAGATCCCTGAGTGATTTAGCTCTCTGAGACATAAACTGGGGCTTCCTTTTTCCATATAATGCTGCTACTATTTTATTTTATTTTATTTTTTGATAGGTAATTTTTTTTTCTTTTTTTGTCCCTATTGGGACTTGAACCTAGAACCTCCCATAAACCCACCCCAACCCTGATGAAGATGTGTGCAAACTATGTGATATTGATTGATATGCAATCTTTTGTTTTACATGTCCAGCAGAAGTCACCAACCACACCATGAGCTTTGGATTTTTTTTCACTTTTGTACCGTGAAAAAATTTGGCTGTGTACTTTGTGCTCAATCTTGTTCTTGATCAACAACTTGACCAAAGGCAAAGTAGGTTGATACTGTTATAGTTTGTCTAATACTCAATGATGCAAACTTATATTGCTTGCTAGTTGGATCTTCAGGATGTTATGTAATACAGCTTGCTATCTTGTTTCACAGATTTATGTGTGCCCATCTTTTTCCACTTAGATTTCACAAGAATTCGGTTGTATCTCTGAAGGAAACTCTTTCTTTTCTTCGCCTTCAACAAATATTTTGAAAAAGAATAATTGTCACAAAAGAACGCTACAATGTCCCCCCATATGATATTTTCTCCTTTGCCTGCTATACAGTTCATCTCATTATTGTTGGTCCACTTTTGTGTGCTTCTCTGATAAACCTATATTTGCAGATCGACCAGGAAGGAAAGGGCCACCATTAACCTGGGCCCAGAGGCTCAAGATAGCTGTCGATGTTGCACGTGGCCTGAACTATCTCCATTTTGATCGTGCTGTGCCTCATGGAAACCTTAAAGCAACCAACATACTGTTAGATGGACCTGATCTTAATGCACGGGTTGCTGATTACTGCCTCCATCGCCTCATGACCCAGGCTGGCACCATTGAACAGATTCTTGATGCTGGGGTCCTAGGTTATCGTGCACCAGAGTTGGCTGCTTCCAAGAAGCCAATACCATCCTTCAAATCAGATGTTTATGCTTTTGGAGTGGTTCTGCTGGAACTTTTAACTGGCAAGTGTGCTGGTGATGTGGTCTCTGGTGAAGAGGGAGGGGTTGATTTGACAGATTGGGTGCGATTGAGGGTGGCAGAAGGTCGGGGATTAGATTGCTTGGATCCTGCAGTGGCACCTGAGATGGGAAATCCAGCAGCAGAGAAGGGGCTGAAGGAGGTGCTTGGAATCGCTCTTAGATGTATAAGATCTGTTTCTGAGAGGCCAGGTATCAAGACTATATATGAGGATCTTTCGTCTATATGATTTGTTGTTAAATCTAGTTTTACTAGACTTGGAATTTTCTTGGAATCAAATATCTCATTGGGCTCCTGTTTTTTGGGTTTTTTTTTTTTTTTTTTTTTTGTATCTTTTAGGTGTTGTAGTGTGATCAGCTCATTGTATTAACCATTATTGTAAAAATGGGGTTTTGTTGGGACGGGTTCAAACTATCCTTAAAATGTTTGCCATTTCCATGATGAGCTATGAGCTTCTGAGAATAAAAATGCAGTTGGAAGGTGATGACAGAGAGAAATTGATGAGGGTGGGGGAACAATAGGATAGGACATTTGACTGTTGCTTGCTGCTACTGCTACATCTACATGTCTACATAGGATGGGCCATCCTTTTTGCTGAAGTTGTTGGTCATGGTGGCAAAATGCGGTGGGATTGAAGGTGGTATAATGTGTGGGATGTATAGGTGGAAATGGTGGGTTTTTTTCTGGGTGGAGTTGGTGGATGTGTGATAGTCTGATAGCTGGCAGTGGGCAGTGGGCATTGGGGCCAGGGGGTGGTTGATTGATACACCCACCTATCTCATCCCCACACCCAAGTTGGGCTGCTGCGGGAAAAACAAACTTAGTTTGTAGAATGGGTTCCATACATTTTACTTATTCTCTCCAACTCACACACCCACATGCTCATGGGCTGCTAGCCTGCTACTTCCTTCATAAGACCCCATCATGAATGTTTTATTAAGATATGAAGTGGCTTGTAAATCCCTCAACTTAACTTGCTTTAACAAATCGTTTTTATGAGAAAAGCATGTGAGGAACCCTATGTAAAAAGGTAGAAAAAGGGAAGAAAAGGCATTAGGGGTGGCATTTGCATGGATACGAGCCAGGCCCATTATCCAATTTTGGTCACAAGGGAGGTAACTTGTAATAATATTTGGAAAAAAAAAAAAAAAAAAACTTCTCATTTGGAAGTATTTTTTAGAAGATGGTAAAAGCACTTTCTAATTTTTAACTTTGGGAGTTTTTTCTTTTCCTTTTTTTTCTTCATTTCATAAAGATAGAAGGATTTTTACTTTTTAATGAAGGATAAAAATACAAAAGAAAAGAAAGCGCTATTGAAAAGTGACATTTGTATTTCCTAAAACCATTTATTTGTAAGTGTTTCTCTTTCAAAGGCTCAAAGCATTTTAAGTAAAAAAAAATACAAATGTTAAACCTATGTTTAGTTCTTAGAAAACTTGAGAAAGAGTACAATGGAAAGAAAATAAAGAGGAAATATAGAAGAAAAAAAAGTAAATTTATTACTAATAAATTATTTTCATACTTAATTTTCTTTTAATAAAAATTAATTGGATTCAATGTGCTTTAGCCAGTTAAGAAGGTTAGATGAGTAATAAATAAAAGTTTTAGGTTTGTATACTAGTAAACCTTCAAGTCAAACATTTTTATTTTGACAATAAATAAATAAATAAATAAAATGATCCCCTTAATATACTATGGTGGGTGTAGTAGTGTATGTGATGCACACTAGACATGATTTATAGTAAATCGTAACACAAGAGTATCAATTGTCATAATTCACTAAACTAGTATACTACATGGACTCTCAACCTTGAGAGAATATTGAGTTTGTATCAAAATTAATCGAAGATTTTGACTTATAGGTGAGACCCTAAAGTAGTCATATATTCTTACGGACTGAGTCATTGTTGATAGAGACTAGTGGCAATAGGTAGTCTCAATAGATGCACTATGATATCTCATGGGATTGAGACAATGTGTCTCCTTAGGTAATCCAAAAGATATGTGATCATGAAATCTATAACCACGATAATTCCTTTAGTGAAATTTGACATATGCTCCTTGAAGTTAAAGAGTATGTCAGTTGATCACATAATAAGTGAGATTTGTAACGTAAGGATTTGAGAGGTAATCTTGATAAGTGATAGTACAATCTTGTTAGATTACAAACACCAGTTCATAAAGAGTCAACATGTAGTGCATAGTAGGTCACAGGCCCGTACTCCGTCTCGTTATTTACATAGGGTATTAAAGTACAATTGATTCTCTTTAGTAGAATGTTGAATCAACTTCAGAATTGAATTCTAAAAGAGTCAATACTCTTGTAGGTCTTAGTGGTCCTTACTCTGAACTCATATACCATGATGACACGGTTTATGAAGGTTGGATTGAATCTAGATTCATTCTTGTACATAAGAGTGTTTTAGTAATTATGCAAGGTTGCATAGGGGTTATTCTCAATAGATGCACTATGATATCTCATGGGATTGAAACAATGTCTCCTTAGATAATCCAAAGGATATGTGATCATGAAGTCTATAACCACAATAATTCATTTAGTGGAATTTGACATATGCTCAATAGAGTTAGAGTATATCAGTTGATCACATAATAAGTGAAATTTGTAACGCAAATATTTGAGAAGTAATCTTGATAAGTGATAGCACTATCAAGATTTGAGAGGTAATCTTGTTATATTACAAACACCAATTCATAGAAAGTCTCCATGTAGTGAATAGTAGGTCATAGACCTGTACTTTGTCTCGTTATTTACATAGGGTATTAAAGTGCAATTAATTCTCTTTAGTGGAATGTTGAATCAATTTTAAAATTGAATTCTAAAGGAGTCAAGACTTCTGTAAGTCTTAATGGTCTCTGCTTTTAGCTTATATACCATGATGACACGGTTTATGAGGGTTGGATTGAATCTACATTCATTCTTATGCATAAGGGCGCTTTAGTAATTATGCAAGGTTGCATAAGGGATAATGAACAAGGTTAATTGAATTAGGTTAAGACATGTTTTGGATTAGATTAAGTGACTTAAGCCTTGATGAGCTTAAGTTACTTAAGCCTAGTAGGCTACCCTATAAGTACTCCCTTATAGATTAGGATGTCTTAATAACTTTTTGTTAGTCGTTCTCCACCTTTAAAGAGAAAAAGAAAAAGATAAGTTTTTCACTCTTCCAAAGCCTACACTTTGGAGTGCCAAGATCATAGTTCGAGTCATTGGACGAAAGATCTTGGATATATGATACCTTCAAACGATTCATACACGTTCTTCATTGCAAGGAATTGATCTATGAACATCTAAATCCAAGTATGAGGTTTATATATATATATATATATATATATATATATATTTATAGTTAATAATGATTTTTATTGTCATTTTATTTCATTGTGATAGATTTAAAGATGATTAGGAATAGATGCATGCACCCTACGAATCCAAGGCATGGAAACAAGGTAATTCAATATTCCTAACATCTTAGTCTTCATTTTACTAATTTTCATCTAGAATTAAAAGCATATTGTGATGCTAATTGGATTGCTAACAATGATGAATTCAAACTCTATCAGTGGCTATGTGTTTGCTTTAAGTGGTGAAACAGTTTCTTGGAAATTAGAAAAACAAACTTGCCCTAATATTGAGTTCGGGTTTATTGTAATGGAAATGGCTAACAATGAGGTTGATTAGTTGACAAGCCTTATACTAGACACACCCTTATGAGTTAAACCTAGTCCATCTATCGCCCCACATTATGATAGTCAAGCAACTATGCTCGAGCTAAAAACAAAATATATATTGGAAAAAGTAAGCATATGTCTTAAGACAAAAAAAAAAATTTAAAAAAAGAATTACTCAAAAAGGTGCAATTTTTAAGATTTTTATAATGTCAATGGAAAACTTGGTAGATTCTTAACAAAAGGTTTAACCAGAAAACTAGTAGAAGAGACATCTAGAAAAATGATATCAAAGTCGACGAAATGAACCATTTATGATGATAACCCAACCTATGTGAATGGAGATCATAGGAATTAGGTTCAATGGGTACAAACAAGTTACTCAAATTATTGTACAAGCATTATTATTTGTTTTTTCTTAGAATTTTTATGGTGTAAGTTGTGTTTGCTACAACTTGGAGTAGTGAGTAAATTTATAGTACACACTTGATGGAATCATCCACTTATGCAAGCGTGAAGGTGGGACCACCTTGTATAAGAATTTGGTAAATTTTCTAGACCACTTGTGAAAATCAAAGACAAGGTTTATGACTTAAACATGTAGCATAGTTAGTGGTTTATGACAAAAGACATCATCATTTTTGCATTTCAATTTCTATTACTCAATCCACTCCAAATTTGAAACATCAAAAATTGAATTTAACTCTTACAATTTAATTGTGACTTATTAAGTTAATATTAATTTGTTATTTATTTGTGAGTTGTTACAAATTTTTAAATTACTTTGAATTATTACAAATGTTTGAATTCTCCATATTAAATTTCTTTTTTAGTTTATGAGTTTAACTCTTCTATTTTATGGGTAAACTTAATATTTATTATTTAATAACTTAAATTGACTTTAAGTTATTGACTTAAAACTTATTATTTCATTCTCACTTTATGTATCAAGGTTATTTAATAAAATTAATTTAAAATTTATTTTAAATCATCAAATTAGCATATTTATCTTTATAAATTATAATAAAAGTAAATGAGGTCAAGTAATAATGTAGGTCGCGAAATAGTGTGAAAGTACCTACGATAAATTATAATAAAAAAGTAAAATGAGAATATGAACTTAAAAATAAATTAATTATTTTTACTTATTATCTAAAATTATTTTTTACTTTAAATCATGTTATTAAATTATTTTACTAAATATATTTAGACAGTTGAATCCTAGATACTAAACACCACCACCCTACTCCACACAACCTACATGCCTCAAAGGGCAAAATCGATTTTAAGAACAACGGATCATCATGTTTAAGCCAACTTCAATTTCCTTCTTTCATCTTATTGTTTGTGGACTCATTTTTATTTAAATAACATTTCAATCTAAGTGATTTTCCAACACTAACAACCCTATTATCCATCAATAAGAAAAAGTCACCACAACCCATTAGGCTAAACCAGACCTAGTGGCTTGGATGGCTCGAAGCCTTGACCTAAGCAGCCCCATGGAGCTAGCCCAAGGGGCAACTTGCCACAAGCATGCATAGAGAGTGACTTGGCTCAAGTTGATATCAAATGACCCAATCCTAGACAGACAGTGGCATTACATTTTTTGTAAATATCATTTCAGAGGTATTATTCTATAATAAAAATTGGAATTTAAAGAATATTTTATACTAATAATTGATATTTTTTAAATGAAAAAAATATATATTGCATGTCAATGTTTGATTTTTTTTTATTTAATAGTTTTTTTTAAAACAAATATTAAAGTTATTTAACAAAAATATATTTAAAAATAATTAGATTGGGTTAAGTTGGACGTTTCCGTTAAGGAAAATAGAGGAAAAACAGGACGCAAAACAAAGAAAGGGGAAGGTGATTATTTTAATGGTAAAGTAAAATAGATAAACACAGAGGGTTGTTGATAACTGATAAGCATGCGAATTTATGTAGATTTATTGCATAAATGTTTGTTTGTGTGCAGCATTATTCTGTAGGAGACTGTTGGACTTATCTTTTCTCTGCAACTGTAGAGTCTGCCAGTAATGGCGATTTCCAGAGTAAGATCACTCTTGCCTCTTTCTATTGGTATACACAAGTCTGTTTCTTCCATCTACAGATTCTATTCATCAACCTCCTCAACCCACTTTGAGGTCAGTGTCTTTTTCTTCCTTTCTTTCGTTCTTTTTCCTTGCTTATTTTTGGATGCTTTTTTGCTCTGCAACAACACAATCAAGCTTTACTAGGCTAATTATCTGTTGGGTATCTGAGAAAATTGATGGGCTAGTTTTGTTTTCTGCCTTTTTTGAACTTTTTTTTTTTTTTTTTGTGCTGTTTGGTTGCTAAGAAATTAGCAGCTGATACTGTTTGATTGCTAAGAAATTCTCAGTTATAGTGTTTGGTTGCTAAGAAACTGTGGGTTCCAACTGTTTGGTCCCCAACTAGGTGATGGCATTCAGGGAAAGAGGAAGTGCAGTTAGCCTTGTTAACTTTCCCTGAGGCTATTGAATTTCTATCATTTCAGGTATTAAAATCACATAATCAAGGTCTTTTTTTTTTTTTAATAGGGTATGTTATGAAACTGATGGTTACTTTCTTCGGTTTTCTGTTTTTGCCCTTTCTTTGGTAAATGGATTTGGTCTCTGTCCAAACAATGGATACTGTTGCTTTATGTTTTCTCTCAATGTAATTAATTAGAAAATGTTGTGTTTTTTCTTTTCTTTTCTCGTTTGTGTTTTCTTTTCGTCACTTTCTTTAGGGGTTTGTTTATACATTTCAATTCATTGATGTGCCACAGAATGTTGGGTTCATAGGGCTGGGAAATATGGGCTCCAGAATGGCGAACAATCTAATTAAGGCTGGATATAAAGTTGCAGTTCATGACATGTAATAAATTTATTCTTTAGTGCAATTATGTTAAAATTAGCTCTTGAGATTGTTTTTTTCAATTTCATTTAACAAATTCAATTATTGCTTTGAATTCCAAACAATTGCTTCTTTGTATTAGTGAAGCCTATTTATTTAGATGATAATTCTAATTAGATTAATCCCCTTCATGAAAAGTGTACTTCGTGTGTCTCTTCTGTGAAGAATGTCATGGGGTTTTGGTTTCTTTCAGAAACCATGAAGTCATGAGGATGTTTGCAGAGCGGGGAGTTCCCACAAAAGAAACTCCTTTTGAAATTGCAGAAACAAGTGATGTTGTAATTACCATGTTGCCTTCATCCTCCCATGTGAGTTTATGATTCTGTTGAGCTTGTTTCTTCGCTTGTCAATTCTATTCCATTATAATTGCATGCTTGATTTCCTACCATACTTTTCTATAATATACTAACCAGTTAGGGATGCTTGCTTCATCTTTTTCATTTTATTGACTAGAATTTTTTTGGATCTTATTATGGACTTCTTTGCTAAATAAATATGAGGAAACTTCTCATGGAGTTTCATGCTGTGAATGTTTTTAATTTAAGGAATCAGAATAGGCTTCATGGTTCTTGTCACCATTTATAACCCGTCGAAGACTAGCATTTGAATCCATTATGCCTTGATATTGCTTATGTACTAGAACTTTGATAAAAAACTTCTTGTTCTCCCCAACTCTATATTTTCTATCCTTTTTGGAAAACGAATCTGTTTATCTTAAAGAAATCTGATTGGTGGACCAAGAAAAATAAAGTGTGGCCCACTTAATATGATAACTATATAAATATGACAAAATTAGTAAAATGTTCTAAATATTTATTATATTCCTACTAGAAAATAAATAAGTAGAAGCAATACATAGAAATTGGAAAAAGAGACTATTTTTATGCTATATTTGGTTCCAAGAAACTACAAATAAAAGAAAAAAAATTGCTACAAAAAATGATTTTTCTTATGTTTGGTTTACTATGGAAAATATGAAAGAAAATCAAATATAATTAAAATTTGTTAGAAACTTATACATTTTCAAATTATTTTAATATTTAAATAGAAGAGTTAAAATAAGTTTGCATATAAAACCTATTAAAGGAATATATTATATAACTCTCTATTTATTCATCCTTACCAACCATGGTTCCTGCCTACACTATAGTGATAAAATGAGAGGACTTGCTAATAGTTCTTTAATTGTTGAAGTAAATATAGTCGTAACTTTTTCTTAGATACAGTTTGATTATGGTTTCATGTTGACATGATTACAGCCCCACCAGAATATGACATGTTCACCCCATATAAATTTGTGCAGATTTTGAAATTTTAATAAAAATTAAGGTTATAACAATGATTCAAAATAGTTTTTATCTTATTTCTTTGATAATTATTTGATAGAACAAGTTACAATCTGTGTAGTTCTTGAGGCACAAGCTAAAGATGTCAGAGTTGTGTGGGCTTGACGCATGGTTCAGTGGGTTGCATATGTTAATACTCCCATGACCAATCCTACTTGTTTACTAAATGGGTTACTCAAATTTCATGGTGTTACCTGCTTAATAAACTAGTTGTTGAAGGATCTCAATGCAATTATTAAATTGGTTATCTTTTGGTTGAGTAAATCTTTATAGTACTTTTACTCCTACACAACACAAACTTGAAATGATCTAATCAGTACAACCTATCCATGGTGGTTTGCAAGAAGGGTTTAATGCTTACATTTGACATAAGCCCATTGTCATTTTTTACCTGTTTTTCTTTCTTCTAATTGTTTACCACTTCATTGTACACAAGATAGATATGAATGATTACCTGTAGCTCTGTCTTTTCCCAAACAACAACAGTATCTTTTAGGAATTCCCTACGACATTCTTACCTTAGAAGTTTTCTACAATACAAATCTTCAATGTGATTGAATGAATATACTTGTTGCTAAAATTTTTCAGAAAGGTTTAATAATTAAGTATAAATTTGACCACATCATTCTGTATTGTGCATTTTAAGATATGAGATACAAATGCTTGAGGCATACTTTTGTTTTTCTTTTTATTGTTTTCCAATTTTTTAGTTGTTTTATTTATGATAAACTTGAAATTGATGATATAATCTCACATGAAGGATAAAAAAGCTTGATTTGTGTGGTTCAGCTTTTAGAACCATGTTCCTCTAATTCATTGATGTTGCTTGAATATTAATGATAATGTTGAAAAAAAAATGTATGTGGACATGTCCCATCTTAGTTATGATCTTACAATGATACAAAATTGCTGCAAGTAGTAAATATGAATTCTGTTATGGTACCTATATCCTTCAACTTTACCTAGTGTACCTATGTTGGCATGACACAAATGGGTGTGGATATGCGTTCCTTATAGTATGCTCCTATTTTGCTTTGGATTCTGTTTGATTTTGATAAATTTTTATTTTTATTTTCAACTTCCTTAGCAGATAAATTACATTGAAAAAATAGTCTACTAGAAGTGAACTTCTATAAAAATATTTAGGGATAAAAAAAATTAGGATAAAATAAAAAGAAGAGTTCTTATTAAAGATTTCTTTGTTTTTTATTGATGGTTAATTGGTTTTTCTTTCTTTTTTCCTTTTATTATTTCTTTATCCAAGTGTCTATACCCTATTCTAAAATTTGTAGGTGTAAATGATTGGAAACCTAGACACATGTCCATATCTGGCACCTACACCCAAACTCATGCATCATTGAGATTTAATAGATGGTAAAATCAGTAGATAAATTTGGCTCTGAATTTTCAGGTGAAAGTATTCCGCTTCAGTACCAAGTTGGCATGAATTAAATTAGGCAATAAAATTTTTGTGTAAATGAAAGTAGACATAACCAAGAAGAAAACTATGAGAAAGCACCTTTGTTATTCAATTATCAAAGAGGAGCAACAAAGTCCTCTGAAAATTTCCTTGATAGTTCAAAATAGTGCCAAGATGAGAGATTTCTAACTCGTAAGAAACATTTGTTCTAGTTAATACTGTTTTTAGGAGACCTTTGCGACTGCTTTGGTGTTGTCAAATTGCAACCAGTTTCAAATTTCTATTTGGTCTGGACACTTGGATTTCTTACTACCATTTTTTACCCTTTTGGCCAAAGTTTCTGCTATCTTTTACTCTGCCACTATCCTTGTATGAACATACTGGTCTTATGTACATAGGTATTGGATGTTTACACTGGACCAAATGGTCTGATTCATGATGGGAATCTGCTAAGACCAATGTTGTTCATAGATTCGTCTACAATTGATCCCCAGACATCAAGAAGGCTTTCTGTGGCAGTGTCTAACTGTGGCCTAAAACAAAGGAAAGGTAACAGTAACTCCCCTTTCCTTTTTTTTTGGGTAGCAAATATTTCATTGAAGAGAAGAAAAATGAAGATACAGCACTAACAAGGCTGCCAAATGTAGCAGCCCAGAAAAGAAAGGCACCAGTAATAAACTGTCACTACGATTGAAATCACACTGTTGTCTATCCATTTTCATATTTTCTTTGCTCTTACCTTTATTGCATTGACAAGATATACATTGAGTTTGTAAAAATTGGTTGCCTTTGGAGTGTCGACAGTGTTGATTATGATGAGTTTTTTTGTTAGTGTCACTGAGTTTAGATCAAGAGAATGGATGTTGAGATTACTTTGTTTCAGTTTCCCAGAAAAAGGCAAAAAAAATTTGGGTCATTTTGACGGGACTCTTAGAATTTTTCATAATTCCTTTTAAGCGAGAAATTGTCATACTCTAGCTGCAACCATTGCCCTTCTTGCCAAACATGTACTAGAAGCTGCCAGGCGTAGCCTAGTATGCAAAACTAAATACAATGATCAATATATATATTAGAGATTAGGATTTGAAATATTGTAAAAACATGTAAGATACAGTGAACCACTGGCAACATATTTCATCATATTTTCCCTGATTTGGTTTAGATATGAGTTGGTCAGGTTTGATAATGCCTTGTTTTCTATGTTGAAGTTATAAGTCTTCTTATAAATTCTTCTTAGGTGAATTACAATCAAATTTGGGTCCATTTAGGGAGTGATTCTGGTAAAAATGCTTTTAGTCTACACCACTTTTGTCAGTAGGTTCTCCAAAAAATGCCTTTATGAACAATCAGATAGTGTTTGGATATAAGCTCCAAAGGTAGTTTTGGCAGTGTTTTTAGTAATGAGTTACATAACAAAAAATTGATTTTTGGAAGAAGAAACTACCAAGTGCTAATCTAAAAATTACTTTCAGTGATTTTTAAAATTTTTAGAAGTGATTATTAAAACTTTTCCAAATGCATAATTTTTGCAAGAAAAACATTTCTAAACATTATAAAGCACTTTAACCCTCCAAGAATCACTCCCAAATGGGCTCTTAGTGTTCAATGAAATTCTATTTGTCTTCATGGTACTAAAGCGAGATGGTCAAACCTGGGTTCAGTGCTATTCATGTTCTCTTGTCCACTGCTTTAGATTTTCTAATTTTCTATTTTTTTTAATGTTAATTTTGCTTGTGAGGATGATTCTATCATGTCTATGGATTTCAATCCATAGACACTTATTGTTCATTTGGAGTTGGAAGAAAAAGAGGGAAAAAAATTTCAGAATCTTGCACGAGCCCAAGCTAAATAGTCAATAAAGGAATATTTAGTTCAAACAAGCCCAGGTTAGACAAACCATCGCATTCATAGCCCATAACAGGCATGTCTTTGTTTTCAATTTTTTCATCCAGGTGACTACTGCCAGAAAAATCTAGTAGCTGGAGCAACTTTGAATGAGAATGCATATACAAGGCAAGGCAGTTGACAGTTAAACCTCTATAGTGTTTTCACAAAATCTCCAGGTCTATGGGACAGGAGTATAGGAAATTAATCTACATATTTTTTGAAGGGCTTAAAGTGTTTTCATAAAATCTCCAGGTCTATGGGAGAGGAGTATAGGAAATTAATCTCCATATTTTTGAAGGGTAATATAGGAGATTATGATTTGAAGCGTTTTAATCACATGTAAGTACATTGGATCACTGGCAGTGTGGCTCATCATATTCCCCACAGTTTAATATGATTTAATTAGTTTTGGAAAGTATCTTAATTATGATGTTTTGGTTCTGAGTCTTCTACATAAAACCTTCTTAGGTTAAAATTATTATTTTTAACTTACTATTTAATAGAACTGTGTTTCCAATTGAGAAAGACAGGCCAAGAGCCCCTTTGCCAAGTACAAAAGCCCACTCAATCTTCTTTAAAAGCTGAAAATGAAGGTGATTGAAGATTAGAATGACTAGAAGGCTAGGGAATCTGAGAGTTGCTCTAGTACAAAATAAGCAACATAATTATTGATTGTAATAATAAATTTCATTTGCTCAGTTGTAAAAAGGGGGAAGAAGAGGAGGGGGGGCGGTGGGCTGTGGAGGGGGATGGGGTGTGGGAACATGCCATGATCTACTACTAATAGGAATATCCTCAAAATAAACGAATCAAAGGCCAAAATTACATCCGTAGTCTTCCTATGCATCCTGCATTAACATGTAACTGTACCTCGTGTTCTTTCCTTTGAGGTTTTTATCATATGCCTTTAATGCAAGTTTCCTTCAAGTTACATGCATGGTAATGAACCACTGGATCAGTGGGCCACCTTATAGTATCAGTACAATGGACTACCAGATATGATTGTCTGTGGAGGGGGATGGGGTGTGGGGACATGCCATGATCTACTACTAATAAATAAACGAATCAAAGGCCAAATTACATCCGTAGTCTTCCTATGCATCCTGCATTAACATGTAACTGTACCTCGTGTTCTTTCCTTTGAGGTTTTTGTCATATGCCTTTAATGCAAATTTCCTTCAAGTTATATGCATGGTAATGAACCACTGGATCAGTGGGCCACCTTAAGTATCAGTACAATGGACTACCAGATATGATTGTCTAAAGGTTCATCATATGATTTTTACCTGGTGTGCAATGCCTATAGACTTTGTGGATATGTTGGACTTCATTCTTTTGCAGTTCTATAAATTAACTACATACACTTTATGCAGATATCTGGGAGACTCCCATAATTTTGGATGCCCCTGTATCTGGAGGTGTTCTTGCTGCAGAAACTGGGACACTTACTTTCATGGTATCTTTCCGCATTGTCCGCCAAAATAAATGGATATAGATATCTTCCAGTTTGACTGGTCCATTATGATGGAAGAACCATGTATTTGCTCGTTGAAATAGAGATTTTAACTATGGATGGAAAATGACTTCTTTGGTCATAGGGTATGCTTATATGGTTCAAATGTTCTTCTAGGAATGAATGATTGGATGCAGGCTTAGTTCTGGTTAGTTAGATTAAATTTGATGAGAGGCCTTCATTTTCCCTTTTAATGCTGTGGGAGCACATAAACTAGACCCCTTCCCAGCCATTCTTGTTCTTGTATTTCCTTTTAGCTCTGTCTTGGTATTCAATTGCTGGCAGTTCACCCGGATAGAGTTAAATAAGAAAATAAAAAAGAATTGCTTACTTAAAACATACTATACAACCAAAAAACTTATATGCCCAATCACATACAACGATTTTCCATTTTATCATGTGTAGAAAATGTCCAATTTCAAGCAGTTGGTTTCCTTTGTGCCATCCCATGCTAGAGATCAGTACTGCTCTGATTGTGTCAGTCTTTTTAAATGGATGTAGGGATTGAAATAGATCACTTTCAGGTAAGGACCAAAATTGTTGAACCGCATCTCATTCTTTAAGAATTAGGCTGGAAATTAAAATCTGAACCTGATCCATGGTAGTTACCTATATTTTATTAGCCTTCCAGCCTTCTCAAACTTGTTTATTTTGGACGATTGGGGCACTACAGGTTTGTTTGAGTTATATTAAGTAATGACTCAGTACATGCCAAATAATTGAAGTTTGTCTCAGTTGACATCCTCAAGCAGTTTGCTTCCTTTGTCCTTTTCAATCAACTTATGAACAAAAGATGGCTTTTCTTCCAGGTTGGTGGATCAGAGGAAGCTTATCTGGCTGCAAAACCCTTATTCCTCTCCATGGGTAAAAATACAATCTATTGCGGTGGAGCAGGAAATGGTTCAGTAAGTTCTCATACACTCCTCAAGCTAAAGAATTTTTCCCCGTTTAATTTTTTTTTTTTAGTTATTTGGAGAAGTAATTAGAACTTGATGAAGAAAAGGGATTCATGTTGTCATGTAGATTCGTGTCTTTTGCTGCGCATGGTCGGGATGTGACATAATGTATTCTAAACAGTTTTAATACACTGAAGATGTTCCTTTGAAACTATGAAGCTGAATTATCATTATTTTTAAATGCATCTGTAGGCTGTAGTAGGTGATGGTTTACCTCTGACCGATGTATTTCCATATTTCTTGGCAGAATCAAAATTTGAATTTGTGCTGTTTTAAAATGAATATATGATTTAGCGATAATCTATTGAAATCTAATGCTAACATCATACAACAAATTAGTCATCAATCAGAGATTGGTGCCATTCATACATGAAACCACATTTCATAAGCATTGGAGCGCAAAAATATTTCAATTGGGTATTCATAACATTTCCAACTGAGTGTTAAAAAACAGTGAATATATTTAACTCTGACAATCAATGTAGTTTGGATTCATAAATTGGCTTGACAAGTCTTCATCTACAGTCTGATTCATGTGGAACTGCTATGTTAAGAAATTCTTTATTACCTGTAACTTGGAAAGTCGCTTATATTGCATGCGCTTGGTCCGGGATGTAAGAATGCCCTAATTTAATCTAAGATTTTTCTCTTTCATTATTCTTCCCCTATGAAAACAAACACCAATGTATAAGTTGGTTTTTACAGCAAGGATGTCATGTTCTGCTTGGACATTATATGGCTTCCCTGAATAAACCTAGTATTTTTGTATCCTTGCAATGCAACTGACATACTTGAATCCTTGGTCTTCAATGCGGATCTTCAGTTTTGTCTTTGGAGGATTTACCTCCATACTTGAGATGATGCTACTTTTGTATGTTGGATAGATAAAGAATTGTAAGAAAGTTTTGGTGTAATATATGCTTATAAACATCTTTTCCAACTGTATTCATCCTTAATCTTGCTTCAATATTTCCTTTTTCTACTCCTACATGTATAGTAACTAATATCTCTCCTGATCATTTTAGAACTGGTGATTAATTCTAAATATGTGAATTTTTGCCTACTACTTCATTCCTTGGGTGGATATGTTATTTAGGCAGCAAAGATCTGCAACAATTTGGCGATGGCTGTCAGCATGCTTGGAGTGTCCGAAGCCTTTGCTCTTGGTCAGTCTCTAGGAATTGCCGCTGGTACCCTAGCAAAGATATTCAATTCTTCAAGCGCTCGCTGTTGGAGTAGGTATTCAATACCTCTTTAACCTCTGACCTTTTCACAACATTTGATAGTTCCAATTGGACGAGATTTGTTTTCTTCCAGTTGCACTTAAAGGTAAAAAAATGTACAAGCCAGATTCTCTAACCACCCATGATGAGTTTGTGACCACGTTTATGTTAGAGGGCCATCTTAAGTGACCAATGTTGTAGTGTTGGATGTAAAACAAAGGAAAACAAAGAGCCAATGTCTTCCCACATTTCTGACAACTTAGAAATCAAGTGCCATCATCAATTTTTCCATATCAAGTCCATAGCCTTCAATTGACCATGTTCCAGCAATAGCCTAGGGACCTTTATTTCAGCAACATGAGAGGAAAGTCCAATGCAGATTGTATAAAAAATATTTGCTCATTCACTAAAAGTTTAAAATGAATAAAATGACTTTGCTCATGTGATAGTTTCATTCAGATCTTGATGGTTTAAATATGTTTTAATTATACTAAGAGCATGCTATACATTACAGTGACAGTTATAATCCAGTTCCTGGAGTGATGGAAGGGGTGCCCTCTTCAAGGAATTATGTTGGTGGATTTGCAACTAAGCTTATGGTAAGCAGGTTCTCCTATTTTGCTTCTAGAATCATTTTCTTTGCTTATAATATTTGAGAAATAACCATTTTATGATGAACCATTAATGTGTCTTGTGGCTTCTAACTGATGAAATAAGAGTATTTCAATCATCCTGATGTTTATTTTCATTTATTCTGTGTGATGAATTATAGATCCATATTGCACAATGTAACACAGATATTTACTTGTTATCTTGTGTCAATTGTCAAGAGGTGGTAGCACTGGTTAGTTAATTTAGTCAGAGTTCAAATATTGATGATAACATGGTACAAAATGTCTAGGTCAAAAGTGAGGAATACACAGATATGTAATTCCTAACTGATGGTGTAGAAACTATGTAAAATATTACCCGATATTGTGTCTTTACGAATAGAGTGGTTGAGGCTTAGGAATGTGGTGATGAGATGGTTTAGTTTGCTTAGCTAACTAGATTACAACATCATTAAGACGAAGAAGATCTGTGATGAATAAATGAAAAGCACTCTGATACCTATGTATAGGAATGACATTTACAGTCAATGCTGTACCAACTATATGGTGCTGTCAGGCCTATAAACTTCCGGAAGAATTAAGCGAAACTTAAGACATGAATGGATGATATGGAAAAACAATTTGGCGTGAAGAAGACTGGTGATGGAAGCTTCTTTATTGTTTAGGAGATTTTGTAACACAGACTCATTAAATCATTTCTTGAGGAGATCATGTGGTGGATTTTAATAAATATAGGAGTGTCAAGCTGACATGTTAATGAGATATAGAACATATATGATGGAGCAATAACTAGCATGAGAATAAATGGAGAAGAGACTAGTAAATTTACATTATAATAGGCTTACATGAAGGATTGACAGTGAGCTTTTAATCTTTCTTTGTTTTAGATTGGTCGTGGATACTTGCTTGGCATATTCAGGAAGATATTATAGGATGTATAGTGTTTACCAATGATCATATTTTGATTGATGGAGGTGGAATGGGGTTTAGGCACCGGTTAGAATTTAGACTACGGAGCGATACGTTAAACCTATGGCTATGTTTAGTTGGCTAGATGGGATAGGATATGTATATCCTAGGATACAATATGTATATCCTAGGATATCATTTCCAATGAAATATGATATCCTTGGATATTATTTCTAATCAAATATGTTATGCCATGCTTATATTTGGTTTGTAAGAAAAATGAAATGAAAAACATTTATATTCATATTATATTTTAATTTTGGATATTTGTTTAAAATAAAAATTATATTGCACTCCAATATTTGATATTAAAAAATTTAAATATCTTTTGTATTATTTGGAAAATTTTCTTCAAGTTAAAATTTAGTAAGTAATTATTTATTTGTTTATTATTAATATTCATGATTCAAATATTTAAAATTTTGAAATAAAAAAAAAAGTTATATTACTTTATTCAATGTATAAAAATAATTTGTATATATTAAGTAATACATATATTAATATTGTAAAATGTATTTTCTTAATTCTTCTTTTTTATCTACAAATTTATAATTTTTGACTCAGAATTTTTTGTTTTGCAAAATAAGTAAATAAACACATAGAAAAAAAAATTAATAAGAAGAATAAATTTATGATATACGGGATCTGTATCTAGCATATCTCAACTTATAATTAACATATCTTATGCATAAGTAATATACTTGCTATCATAAGGTTGGATGATATATCTCATCCTATGTTTGTTTGAACATCGGATATGATAAGTGAGGAGATAATTTATTTTCTTCTATTGCCAACCAAACGTGGGATGAGATATATTTATCTAATGTCTTATCCTATCCCATGTTATATCGTGCCAACTAAACATAGCCTAAAGGTTTTGCTAACCAAGACCATGACATTATACATGGAATGTAACCCGTACTCTTGCAAAGCTACGGGAGGGGTAGCCTTGGTAATTTTAAAGGGAGTGTTTCAGGGGAGGGGTAGTATTCTTTAAATGCAAGCATGTCCACTTGTGTAACCTTCATTCTTCCAAAATTAGCCGTCACAGTTCCTCCTCAAATAAAGATGTCAAAGGTAACAGAGTATTTTCAAAGAATTGACATAAGTGGTGTTAATACAAGTAGTGGGAAGAGGTTATTATTCACAATGATTACCTTTTTCTAGCAATAGTTACAGCTTCTCTCTCACACACACTCATGGTTATTCTACATTTGGATCCTATAATTTACTCTACTGTTGCTCATCTTTCCTGCTGCTCCATAAAACATGCCTGACAAGCTGTATTTTATTTTCTCCAGTACAAATCTTTGGTTCAATATACAAACAATGAGTATGGATGATGATGGTGTTTTTCTTTTTTGTCATTTTCTTTCTAATGCAGGCTAAAGACTTAAACCTTGCTGCAGAATCAGCCAAAGAGACCGGCCTCACATGCCCATTGACATCCCAAGCAAAAGAGATGTAAGTTCATTTGCACTCATATGATCCAACCTCTAAAATATTTGCTGTTTCAGCATCTGTTTGTTGAACTGAGTGGGTACACTGATATAAACCAGAGTGTACTAAGGATGCTGTTGAAGTTGTACTAAGAAAAGAGCCGTCATTTGATGGATAATTGTGAAATTTATGTTGAATGATTTTATAATATCATCTGGACTATTTGACCAGTGAAAACACAAGTTCATTACCGGATAACCAATGAAGATGATATTTTGAAAATGCTCCACTCCCATACACTTTACTAGGAATAAACTTTCATATAATAGAGTAACTCTGACTCAATGGCTAATATATTCTTGGGCTACTGTTGTGTTCTGCATGGAGGATATGTCCTGTTTCCTGTTACATGGCCATTAATTTTGTTCCTTTCCATCACTGATCCTGTTCTCCTATGTATCATGGACTGGACCATGGGCTATGGGTTCATGGGTTGAGTCCTAGGTCTTGGACAAAATCAGGCATGACAATTCCCATGGGTTGAATCATGGATTCTTTAACAATAATAACTTTTTAATCTTCTGAAATCCTCATGCTTAATATCTGAAGAGTAATTTTGAAGCTTTGATAGAAGTCGCTTGAATTGTTATGATCATCCATTTGAAAATTCTAGCTTCCTACCAAAAGGTTAGTTTTGCCATATTGATTTTCCCTGACCCTTTTAACTTCTCACTGAAAACAATGAATTACAATGAACATATTGTCTCAGGCAACAAAACAATAGTTAAAAGCTTAGACATACTATAATAAAATTATAATATGTTATCTTAAAGTATCAGTCTGCTAATGAACTGAATTCCTATTATCAGATATGTGGAGCTTTGCAAGGAGGGTCATGAAGCCAAGGACTTCTCCTGTGTTTTTCGCCATTATTACTCAGGCAAGGATGAGCATTAGTTTGAAATGTGCTTGTGGAAGATCCCAAGTCCTGCTGAAGTTTAATAAAAGAAGCTTATGTTTGCATGCCCGTGTACTTTGCAACCTTTCTAGTAATAAGTTAACAGTGTTGTTTTTCATGTTCCTTTTATTCTTTCCCTAAGGTTTTTTCTTTCTCATTCTATTTTTCTCTTTAAAATAAGATAAAAATGAGCAGCATCTCTAAGGGGATTCAGTCTTTACAGTATTGGGTTCTGGGTTTGAAGCCACAGAACTCTCAAGTTTTCCTCAGTGTGTGTTTGAATTCCTAATAAGGAGTAGAGTAGAGCCTGAAAATATTTCTTCCTACCATTATTCCGGCCACCTTCCAGTGCTTTTGAAAATCCACCTACGTGCAGGAACACATAGCCTCAGATCAGGTATGAGTTAGAAAAGATCTCATCTATTAATTTTATTGTTGTTCTTATTTGTGATTAATTATTTGGGTTTTGGTATGGTTTTGGAAAACTTAAATGCCAGTATGAGAAATCTGAGATGTAAACTGTTTAGTTCTGATTCTAGCCAATGGAGATGAAATTGTTTGATTCTTACTCAGTGTTTGTTTCTGATATACTCCATGTTGGAAGGTTGTGTTCATGCATGTTTTCAAATTCAAGGGGTGTTAACATCTTTCCATGGTTCTGCCATTAGAGTTAATGCTTAGTGGAATCGTGATTCTAAATTGGGATACATTTTATTGAGCAGAAAATGGAGGAAAATTTTTGTAGATATTGATGCTCACTAGACATTGATAATAGGCAATGAAGATATCAATAAATGAGTGGATGTTTAAGAAACCAACAATTGGATTAGCAGTAGGGCCCTCCTATTAACACTTCTGCCTCCATAGTCTTGTTCATTTATATAGCCATGCCTTTCATTGAATTGCTTTATGTTTTCCCCTTGACAAGCCCTTACTGCTATGTCTCAGTTTTTGGTTAATAAATTAGGAAAATGTTGAAAAATTTTGGAAAACTGTATTTTTCTTTCCTTTGTAATTTTATTCATTTCTAGTTATTTTTCGTTATTACTAACAATAACCAAATATTTATAATGCCATGATGTCACAGTTTGATCCAACTGACCTGACGATATGCTTTCTGGTTTTGTTTATTTGTTTGTTGTGCTGTTGAACATTGACTGTCCATTTGGTTGCTGAGAAACTTTGGGATAAAGTACAGATGGATATGATCTTAGCTCAACTAAGATGAATGGTTGTATTAAGCTCAACCGAGTACAGGTTTATGTGCTTTATCATAATATGCAAACTTTAAGTTCCTTATATTGTTTTGGTTAGTGAAAATTAATGAATTCCCTTTTTTGGGAAAGCTGAGGGAAAGCAAAAGGAAATTGTGGATCTTGTGTTTTTGTGAAGATCACTCAAATGTTTTCTGGTCTTTCATATTGTATTATTTAATACGGACTCTGGTTGGTTACATAGAAAGTTTAGGAAAGAGAACAAATTAAAAAAAAAAAGAGTATTGTGAATGGATTCCTGTTTTGAATTGTAAAGACACAACCCAAATTGTATTAGGCCCTATCACTGAAATTTATGTTGGATCTTGAATTTGAAATTCAGAATATTTATGATGTATGAAGTTTTTTATGGGATAAACACAAAGAATGCACAACCAGGTTTTATCCCCTCTTGTGAGAACCTAATATGAATCAATCAAATAGAGCAACAAGAATTCACCCAATCAACAAGTGTAAGAACACCAATAATTTTAGCGTGGAAAACCTTCTCCAATATGAGAAGTAAAAACCACGGGACTCTTAGGCCACTTAAAAACTCTACTAATATAATTAATGGGTTACACAATTCTCTCTAGGTAAAACTAGAGGTATACATTAACCATATCTCAAGACAAATTGATCTTGACAATTTCAACAACTTTGCATAAAAACAATGGAGAGATTTTACCAAACACACCATTGTTCTCGGACTAAAATATAACTTTTCATAACTCCAAATTCAATCTCCACCGTTCAGAATGAAGACCAATGAGTTTTGAACGTGCTTTCCAAAAAACAGTTCAATCAAATCACAGATTAACCTTGGTCGGAGTTCATAATCAAAACTGTCCGGATAGAAAACGCATCAAAACAGAGGCTTTGTTCTTGGACTAAAAGACGACCGTTCGGATCTCCAAATCCGATTTCCACCGTTTAGAATGAAGATTAATGAGTCACGAACCTCTCCTCCAAATTTCAGGTCGATCAGCCCACAGACGAAGCGGGATCGGACCTTTGATGAAATATGGGTAGTGAAGAAAAAAACTGAATTTTTCTCTCTAACTTCAAAATGGTGGTTCTCCCCTTTCTCTCTCTTTTCTCCTGCCTCCGGTGGTTGCGAAAAATTGGAAGAAGAAGAAGAAAAAAATTCTTTTTCTAGCCCTTTTATATAAAGGCCTAAGAGGCTTAAATTTTGGGCTCTTAATTTGGGTCTTCTACATGAGGAAAAACCCAACAGTTTTACCCATTTGCCATGAAATCTTGGCAGTTAATTGTGATATTTGTACGTGTGGTTGCCTTCTAAATGCCTTTTCTCATATGGGTACACTGTTGTTTCCCTTTAACTTGATTGCAATCTTGTTGCATCTCTCTCTCTCTCTCTCTCTCTCTCTCTCTCTCTCTCTCTCTCTCATTGTTTTCTTTGATATTTGCTGTAGGCATGGTTCATGATTGTATGCCTCAAATTTGCTCTATATTTCTCTTCAAATGTATCCCATTTTGGCCCTTTCATTTTTTATTGCTTCAATGAGATGGGTTTGTTGTTGGTTTAATTCTGAGATTTAATTGTTGGAAAAGTGCATAATTGTTACACAAATATTCTCATCATCACATCATTCCACACAGAAACCGCATGCTTTTGGGACTTGTACAAACAAAAGCAAATGAGCCTAATGCATTCATGCATGTATATATAGGCAGGAAAATGAAACAACAAGGCTACTTCCCATTTTAGACCAATCTTAACAGCAAATATGGAATTTGTTCTCGGGTCCTCAAGCTATTTATTAGCACAATTTTGTCTGTGTTTCAGTGATGATATTGCCATTTAGTATTTGAAGTTTTATAGTCTTTGTTGTTTCAGATAGAACATAGTGAATCCTCTGAATGGAACAAAACTGTAAGGCTATGTTTGGTTCCCGGAAAATTTGAAGGAAAATGCGAGGGAAAGAAAATACAAAGGAAAAGTAGAAGGAAAGAAAAAGTGAAGGAAAATAAAAAAATAGATTAAAAGTTAATAAATTATTTTTTTGTTACTTCAAATTCATTTTATTTATTTTAACTTATCAATATAAAGATTAAATAATTTAAAAATACATAAGTTTTTAATTAGTTTTAATTATATTTGATTTTCTTTAATATTTTTCATAGCACAACTAAACATGAGAAAATCATTTTCCTTAGCATTTTTTTTCTTTCCTTTGTATTTTCCGGGAACCAAACATAGCCTAAATGAAAAGATCATGACTTGGATGGATGGAATGGATAATATTTTGGTCAATTGGTTGATGGGGTATATGCATAAAAGGGCAAAAGATTGGGGGTTTTCATAAAGATGGCTTATTGTCTTGGACTTAGGCTTTTTCTAAGCTCATAGAGAACCTTCCACACTCCTCCACTAGTGTATGTCTTCAAAAGGTTCCAAAAGGTTCCTGTCCCCTATATAAACTCATGAACACATAAAGAATATAAAGAAGACTTTGAAAAAGAGAAGAGAACCTTAATGCTGGCCAAGGAGTTTTACAAAGTGGTAGTGGATTTGGTTTTACTCAATCTATACATATGGTTAAAGCTATTATAGATGTGTGGGCTTTTCTAATCAAGATGAACTATTAATTATTTCCTATTCCTATTTTTGGGTTGTTTTCATCTATCTAACTCATGGAGTTCTATTAATATTTTGTTTATTATAATATTAAAATTGTCTTTGCAAATTCAAGAGCATTTCAACTTAGATACAAGCTTATTAGGAGTTATGACAAGTTGTCCATTCTCCTTTAAAAATACCAAACAATAGGAAAGCACTAAGGAACATGTACTAGGGTGTATGTGCGACTTGTTCAGATCATGGACTGGGACGAAAAACAACTTTTCCAGTATCAATGATCAGTACCAGTGAATAGAATGGAAGAACTCCATTCACTATCTAAACTAAAAAAAAAAAGATCTATCATATTCCCCTATTGTGTATTGTGTATGAAATTTATGGTTTCCGTCGGTGCAAATACAATCACCTAAATTTAAGATAATAAGCAATTCCCCATTGGCAAAAGGGTTATCCATTAAGCGGGGAAAATCAGCAGAAAGATTGGGCTCCCACTCTTGCAAGAACGGACTAACAGGGTCAGCTACTTAGCTAACCTTCATAATTAAATACCGTTACTGTATAGGTAGATCTCATTGTGAAAGACCTATTACTGGATAATTCATGGGTAGAGCCAAAGAGTGTGAACTGTACAAGTTACCAATAAGATTTATTAAATGAAGGAAGGAGCTCCGGTGTATAGAAAGGACCTCACCGTTTAAGAAGTAACCATAGAAACGATGGAACCCACTATTTCTTTATCCATTTAATTTCAAATTGACTACTTTTTTAGTTAATTTACTATGTTTTTGATACCTAGTATCAATACTATTTCTTATTTCGAGGTGAAATGCATAGAAAAAAGAAAAAAAAATCGTGGTCGGGAAGGTTATAGTAGCAAAAGCCATTGGAATTTTTATTTTATACATTGGAAGAATCCGCTTTGTTATTAATAGACCAGGAAAGGGTACAAGGATAACTGAAAGAAAGGAAATCAATTAGTTATTCATCAAAGTTTCATTTATTCAATGACCAGAACTAGACGAGGATATATAGCTCGTAGACGTAGAACAAAAATTCGTTTATTTACATCAAGCTTTCGAGGAGCCCATTCAAGACTTACTCGAACTATTACTCAACAGAAAATCAGAGCTTTGGTTTCGACTCATCGGGATAGAGATCGGCAAAAGAGAGATTTTCGTCGTTTGTGGATCACTCGGATAAATGCAGTAATTCACGAGAATGGGGCATCCTATAGTTATAGTAGATTTATACACGATCTGTACAAGAGGCAGTTACTTCTTAATCGTAAAATACTTGCACAAATAGCTATATCCAATAGGAATTGTCTTTATATGATTTCCAATGAGATCATAAAATAAAGAGATTGTAAAGAATTCACCGGAATGATTTAATGATTTAAATAAATGGAGTTCCCCGGAGAATGAACTCCGGGAAGGTAGATTCTAAATTAGTATGATAAAATATGATAAAGTCGTCAAAATGAAGGAATATGTTCAATAAAAAAAAAAAAGGATTTCTTCTTCTTCCCCGATTATTTTTGTTTCTTACAACACAACAATCAAATCTCGATTCTTAGATTTTTCGAACAAAACATCAAATCTGCGTTTGAGTTCGAATTGGAATTTCGATTCAATTGAAGAGTAAGCCTATTTATTTCTGGTTCTAAGACCAGTAGTTCTAGCGGTCGACTCGGTTCTTTCAAATTGTTTCTCATTATTAAGAAAAGGTAACGAAGATAAAATACGAGCTTGTTTTATAGCAATAGTAATTAATCGTTGTTGTTTCAAAGTCAATCTATTCACTCGTCTAGATAATATTTTTCCTTGTTCACTAATAAATCGACTAATTAAACTCATGTTTCTATAATCAATTCGATCCCCCGATTGGATCGGGGGCAAACGCCTACGAAAAGATCGCTTGGATTTAAGAAAAGGTCGCTTGGATTTATCCATGGTTTGTTTATTCCTTATCCCGAAAATCCTATTTCGTTCGGATCAAAAATGAATTAGAATTCAGAAATAGGATTTGGTTTATTTCTATTTAAATATATGTTATATATATTATATAATATTATATACTATATTATTTTTGCTATTCCTTGGAAATGTGATACACAGGTCCTCGGTTCGATCTATTTTTTTTTATCTCCCCATGAATCCTATGTTTATAACAATAGGGACAAAATTTTTGCAATTCCAATAGATCGAGCGTATTGTGTCGATTTTTTTCAATAATATATCTGGAAATGTCTGTTTATTCCTTATTAACATCGTCTTGTAAACAACTAGTACATTCCAAAAGAACCCTTATTCAAGCATCTTTACTCTTGGCCATGAACTTCCTTTGTTTTTTTTTTATTCATTCAAGTCTTTTATTTTCAATTCGAAGAAAGTAAGGAAAAAAAATAGAAGTTGCTAACTCAAAATCCAATTATGATATGAAGGATTTCGTTGTAATCAATATCAATAGAGTAATAGTAAATAATAAGTAATACAATGATTTCTAACTATAACTATATTTCTAATCGCAGTACAGTATTTAATTTAAGGATCTTGTATGATACTCTTGCACTAGACCAACATTTACATTTACGTTTTCCCTCTATTCTTAATTTGATTCGAGTCTGAACCCGAGTTTCGCTGAGGTTAAATCCACTTTTATTCTTTCTCTTACTCGTCCCTTATAAAATTCTAAAAAAGAGAAAAAAAGAGGAGGGGGAAAGGAATTAGTCACAGATATTTGATTGTATCTCTAATATTCTTCACCCCTTCTCATGTTAATTAAAAAAAGGGAATGTCAACGCATCCGGGAATAAACGATTAATCTCTATCAATAGACCTGCTAAGGACCCGAACCATATAGTACTTAGTACCGGTGCCGTGGAAAGATATGTTTTTAGATCTCGCATTTAAAATCCTCCTTATTTATTGTAATACATAATGGTAATACATATATGATCAGATGCATATGGACCACTTGTATTTGTACACAGAATTCCCGATTCAAATTGAAGATTCGCTAGATAAGATTTTCTTTTTCTTAAAACATAAAAAGAAGTTTCTTTACTCCTGAGCATTCCCCAAAAATATTCATTTATTTTTTATTTCATTTTTAGGGTGGGTTTCATATTTTATATGTATATAAGTCATTATGGATGTAACAGATTAATAGATCACTTCGGAATGACATATACAACACACATCCTGGATCAAGTAAAGAGTCTGGGTTTCGAGTAAGTCACTGCTACATCCATGTCATTAGGAATTGATGATCTTTTACCAATACCTTCTAAGGGATGGCTAGTGCAAGATGCTGAACAACAAAGTTTGATTTTGGAAAAACACCATCATTATGGGAATGTACATGTGGTAGAAAAATTACACCAATCCATTGAGATCTAGTATGCTACAAGTGAACATTTGCGACAAGAAATGAATACTAATTTTAGGATGACTGACCTCTTTAATCCAGTTCATATAATGTCTTTTTTCAGGAGTTAGAAAAAATGTATCTCAGGTACACCAATTAGTAAGTATGAGAGGATTAATGTCAAATCCCCAAGGACAAATGATTGATTTACCCATTCAAAGCAATTTACGTGAGGGGCTCTCTTTAACAGAATATATAATTTCTTGCTACGGAGCCCGCAAGGGGGTTGTAGATACTGCTGTACGAACATCAGATGCTGGATATCTCACGCGTAGACTTGTTGAAGTAGTTCAACACATTGTTGTACGTAGAACAGATTGTGGCACTATCCGAGGTATTTCTGTGAGTCCTCGAAATGGGATGATACCGGAAAGAATTTTTATTCAAACATTAATTGGTCGTGTATTAGCAGACGATATATATATGGGCCCACGATGCATCGCCATTCGAAATCAAGATATTGGGATTGGGCTTGTCAATCGATTCATAACCTTTCAAGCACAGACAATATCGATTCGAACCCCCTTTACTTGTAAGAGCACATCTTGGATCTGTCGACTATGTTATGGTCGGAGTCCTACTCATGGCGACCTGGTCGAATTGGGAGAAGCTGTAGGTATTATTGCGGGGCAATCTATTGGAGAACCGGGTACTCAACTAACATTAAGAACTTTTCATACCGGCGGAGTATTCACTGGGGGTACTGCAGAGCATGTACGAGCCCCTTCTAATGGAAAAATAAAATTCAATGAAGATTGGGTTCATCCCACACGTACACGTCATGGACATCCTGCTTTTCTATGTTATATAGACTTGTATGTAACTATTGAGAGTGAAGGAATTATACATAACGTGAATATTCCCCCAAAAAGTTTTCTTCTAGTTCAAAATGATCAATATGTAGAATCAGAACAAGTGATTGCTGAGATTCGTGCAGGAACATACACTTTAAATTTTAAGGAAAGGGTTCGAAAACATATTTATTCTGACTCAGAGGGAGAAATGCATTGGAGTACCGATGTGTACCATGCACCTGAATTTACATATGGTAATGTTCATCTATTACCAAAGACAAGTCATTTATGGATATTATCTGGGGGTTCATGCAGATTCAGTATAGTCCCTTTTTCGATCCACAAGGATCAAGATCAAATGAGCGTTCGTTCTCTTTCTGTCGAACGAAGATATATTTCTAACCCCTCAGTGACTAATGATCAAGTGATACACGAATTCTTTAGTTCTGATCTTTCTGGTAAAAAAGAAGGTAGGATTCCTGCTTATTCAGAACTTAATCGAATCATATATACTGGTCGTTATAATCTCATAGATCCTGCCATTCTACACGAGAATTCTGATTTATTGGCAAAGAGGCGAAGAAATAGATTCATCATTCCATTCCAATCGATTCAAGAAGGAGAGAAAGAACTAATGCCCCCTTCAGGTATCTCGATTGAAATACCTATAAATGGTATTTTCCGTAGAAATAGTATTCTTGCTTATTTCGACGATCCTCGATACAGAAGAAACAGCTCAGGAATTACTAAATATGGGACTATAGAGGCGCATTCAATCGTTAAAAAAGAGGATTTGATTGAATATCGAGGAGTCAAAGAATTTAAGCCAAAATACCAAATGAAAGTAGATCGATTTTTTTTCATTCCCGAGGAAGTGCATATTTTACCCGGATCTGCTTCCATAATGGTACGGAACAATAGTATCATTGGAGTAGATACACGAATCACTTTAAATACAAGAAGCCGAGTAAGTGGATTGGTCCGAGTGGAGAGAAAAAAAAAAAGGATTGAACTTAAAATCTTTTCTGGAGATATCCAGTTTCCTGGAGAGACAAATAAGATATCCCGACACATCGGCATCTTGATACCACCAGGAACGAGAAAAAAAAATTCCAAGGAATCAAAAAAATTGAAAAATTGGATCTATGTCCAAGGGATCACACCTACCAAGAAAAAGTATTTTGTTTTGGTTCGACCCGTAGTCACATATGAAATAGCGGACGGTATAAATTTAGCAACACTTTTCCCTCAGGATCTGTTGCAGGAAAGGGATAATATGCACCTTCAAGTTGTCAATTATATCCTTTATGGAAATGGCAAACCGATTCGGGGAATTTCTGATACAAGTATTCAATTAGTTCGGACTTGTTTAGTATTGAATTGGTACCAAGAAAAAAAAAGTTCTCCTATCGAAAAGACCCATGCTTCCTTTATGGAAGTAAGGACAAATGGTCTGATTCGAGATTTCCTAACAATTAACTTAGTGAAATCCTATATTTCATATACCGGAAAAAGGAATGATCCGTCAAGTTCAGGATTGATCGCTGATAATGGATCAGATCACACCAATATCAATCCGTTTTATTCCATTTATCCGAAGGAAAGGATTCAACAATTACTTAGACAAAGACAAAAAAAAAATCAAGGAACTATTCGTACGTTATTAAATAGAAATAAGGAATGCCAATCTTTGATAATTTTGTCATCATCCAATTGTTCTCGAATGGGTCCATTCAACGATGTAAAATATCACAATGTGATAAAAGAATCAATTAAAAAAGATACCCCAATTCCAATTAGGAATTCGTTGGGTCCTTTAGGAACAGCCCTTCAAATTACGAATTTTTATTCATTTTACCATTTAATAACTCATAATCATATCTTGGTAACTAAATATTTCCAACTTGACAATTTTAAACAGACTTTTCAAACACTTAAATATTATTTAATGGATGAAAATGGGATAACTTATAATCCCGATCCATGCAGTAACATCATTTTGAATCCATTCAATTTGAATTGGTATTTTCTCCATCATAAAATTATTGTGAAGAGACATCCACAATAATTAGTGTCATATAGTTTATTTGTGAAAATGCATGTATAACCAAAAACATACCACACCTAAAATCAAGTCAAGTTCTAATTGTTCAAGTTGACTCTATAGTAATAGGATCAACTAAGCCTTATTTGGCTATTCTAGGAGCAATTGTTCATGGACATTATGAGGAAATCCTTTACGAATAAGATACATTAGTTACATTTATATATATAAGAAATCAAGATCTGGTGATATAACGCAGGGTCTTCCAAAAGTGAAACAAGTGTTAGAAGTTCGTTCGATTGATTCCATATTGATGAACCTAGAAAAGAGAGTTGAGGGTTGGAACAAGCATATAACAAGAATTCTTAGAATTCATTGGGGATTCTTCATTGGTGTTAAGCTAACTATAGCGCAAAGTCATATCTCTTTAGTTAATAAGATCCAAAAGGTTTATCGATCCCAGGGGGTTCAGATCCATAATAGGCATATAGAAATTATTGTACGTCAAATAACATCAAAAGTGTTGGTTTCAGAAGATGGAATGTCTAATGTTTTTTCGCCCGGAGAACTAATTGGATTGTTGCGAGCGGAACGAATGGGGCGTGCTTTCAAAGAAGCTATGAAAGCATCTCTGAATACCCAAAGTTTCATATCCAAGGCGAGTTTTCAAGAAACTGCTCAAGTTTTAGCAAAAGCTGCTATGTGGGGTCGTATCAATTGGATGAAAGGTCTAAAAGAAAACGTCGTTCTAGGGGGATGATACCCATTGCACCGTTCAAGGCAACATAACAACATCCCTTTGGAAATGGAAACCAAAAAGAATAATTTATTCGAGAGGGAAATGAGAGATATTTTGTTCCACCACAGAGAATTATTTGATTCTTGCAGTTCAAAGAATTTCCATGATACATCAGAACAATCATTTATGGGATTTAATGATTCCTAAGAGCAGATTCATTCTTTTAACTATCTGTATTTGGTCTGGTATTTGATTTGGTAATAGTAATAAAGATAAAAACGAATAGAAAAGAATTAATGGCTTGGATCGTGTATCAACGGCCAATCTCCGGTATAAGAGAAGGTTCCATCGGAACAATTATTTATTTTGGGGTAACTTTTTTTTTTTCTCTCATAAATGTGTGGAGAAATAAAAGAAGATATTGGAACATCAATTTGGAAGAGATGATGGAAGCAGGAGTTCATTTTGGTCATGGTACTAGGAAATGGAATCCTAGAATGGCGCCTTATATCTCGGCAAAGCGTAAAGGTATTCATATTACAAATCTTACTAGAACTGCTCGCTTTTTATAAGAAACTTGTGACTTGTAGATACAAAAGAAGGGCAACTTCAATGGGCGATGAAGCAAAATTTGGATGTTAATGATTCAATCCTTTTAAGATAACTTAAGCATGGAGTCAATGTCAACCATTCAAAAATCTTTTGTTTAAAAGAAGTGCACAACTAAAACATCTTTCCCATTTATAAATATATCCGATTTTATATCAAAGTCAATTATGGAAATGAAGAAGCAAAAATCCAAATCTGCTAACATTCTAATTGAAGAATTAAGGTCAATTAGCATTGGAATGGATGAAGTCGTAAAAGGGTTTTGATTGAAGCAACCTTCAAAATTATCCAGAAGATTAATTGTTGAAAATATTGTCGAGGTTATTGGTATGAGTGATATTGTATCTTATATGAAAGCATATGATGTGAGTGTAGCTCATACACAAGATTTGTTCCCAAATTTATCTCACATGAAATATGAGCTTACACATTTTGAGAACCAAACGTAATTTTAATATTTCTTATTGTTGAATAGTAACTTGATCTTTATTACAAAACTACCATTCTCACCAACTTTACAAATCTAACTATATTCTTGTCTTTTCAATTTTTTTTTTTTACTTTTTATAATATGTTTAAAAATCTTATGTGAATAGTAAAATTGATAACAAAAACAAATGATATAACTTTTTTTTGCTAAAAAGGAGTGATAATATTTTAGTAGAAATGATAAAAGATGAATATTATTTTTTTAATAAAGCTGTAAATTGTATTTTTTTAAATAAATAATAATATTTTACAAAATTATAATGGTTAATAATATTATAGAAAATAATAATGGTTATAATATATTATTTAAAATGAATTATAAAAACCATTATAATTTTTTTTAAATATGTAAAAATCCTATATTTTCTATTATATGTATGTTCTTATTTCCCACTTATTAACAAGATATTTTGGATCAATTTGCTTGAAAACTTTTTATAATAATCGACACTTTTTTTGTTTTTAAATATTTTTAAAAATTACTTAGCTTGTTAAAGAGCTTAATGCATTAAGGTTGTGTTTGTTTTTTTTTTTTTTTACTTAATTCTAAATAGAACTTAAAACTAAATAGTACTTAATAATATTAAGTATTAGATTATTTATTTTTGTAATATTTTATTTCTATTAAGCATTAAAAAGTAAAAAGTTATCAATATGTTACTTTTTCTATTTAAAAAAATAATATTTTGATTTTTTTTATTTAGTAAAAAATTTATGATTAGTCGAGAAAAAGTAGAAAAACAAATAATTTTAAAGTCTAAAAGTAAATTATTTTTAGTAAAAAGTTATAAAAAAAAAAAAAAAACAAACACTCTCTATCTTGTTTGATTTTGAGCCAATTTCCCATATAAAAAGGTTAAAAAAAAATATGGCTGTGTTAAAAAAAAAAAAACTAACATAATCCTTTTAAACCAATTTTGGTTTAATAAATTATAATACTAACTAAGTTAATATCAAGTTTCAATTTATTTTTAAAAATTATTCTGACTTATTAAAAGTCCAACATATTAATTTTTGCTTGATTTAGATCCTATTTTTCGTGCTAAAAAATGTGACTGTGTGAAGGATAAATAGACATAGCCATTCTAAACCAATTTTACTCCCAAGGATTCTAATATTAATTTTTGCTCTACATTTTGTTGAGATATTAGGAATGTTTAGATATTAGGAAAGTTGAGATATTAGGATATTAGTTGTTCTTTCCTTATATCATTCCTTCATTGTATCATTCTTTCCCATTCTTAGAATGGTGATTACCCTCTATATATACTTTGTACATGAACGAATGAAATAATCAATGAAAAACTATCATTCATCAATTTGAAGATGGTATCATAGCCATAGAATTGAAATCCTGGATATTTTTTCAGTAAGGCCAACCATTGCCTCTCCTTCGCGATAAAAAAAAATGAGTGAAAAAAATACCATTGTTTTTCAATCTGAAGGTACTTTTAATCCAGGTTTAACTAAATCAAACTATGACGTTTGGTCACAACTCGTAGAGATGCATATTGTCGAACGGGAAAAACTTTCCTACATTCAAGGTAAGACAAATCCACCAAAAGAATCAGAAGATGGATATGAAAAATGGTATGCTAAGAATCAAAAGGTGAAGAGATGGTTGTTAATGTCCATGAGTCCAGAAATTATGAAGTGTTACTTACGCTCACCCACCGCTCAAGAAATTTGGAGTGCATTATCAAAGGCCTTCTATGATGGAAGTGATGAATTATAAGTTTTCACTTTGAATAAAAAAGTTTTCACTGCCAAACAAAGCGACATGTCTCTTTCTGAATAGTATGGAGAGTTAACTGATTTTTTTTGCAAATTGGATCATCGGGTGATTCGTGCCCAATTGGTGTCTCAGTTGATTCGTGTCCAACTGGTGCTCCTTGATTGAGGGAGTAATTAACAAAATTTATAACCTATTACACCATAAACTAGGGTAGCAAAGACAAAGCTACTATAGCATAGTGGCTCTAGGATCGTTCACTGGGATGGATTTTCACTTTGCAAATGATATTAATTCAAAGCTGAATTGGTGCCTTTTCATTTCAAGGTTAGCTTTAAAAGAAAACATAAAGATGTTTGAATGAAAAAGTTCGGTTTTAAACTAACCAAAAATAGTAACTGATTTTAATTACAAAGAAAAGTGTTTCTTGGAGTTTCAGATCACTAGGCTCAGATTCCTCATACAAAAAGGGAGTTTCGGTCACTTGTTTCTTTTCCTCGCATTAGAGAATTAACATATAGTTCCTTCTCCAACCGGTGTTGTACAGATGCTTCCCATTAATGGGTTCAAACACTAAATCCCTCTCACTGATGCAACTTGCAATGGCTCATACCTCTCACCTAGCACTTGCCATTCAAGGTGATCTTTAACCTTGGATTACCCGTCAAAAGCTCGCAAGAGATAACTAATGGATGTCTCATTGGAGTCCAAAAGCTTACCAAGTGTTGGCAATTCTAGAAAATCCTACCTTCAAGTCACCTCCCAGAGGCTCGCAAGGGGTAAACTAGTGAATCTCCATGGACGGAGATCACTTGCCTTACCAAGTGTTGGCTCAGGTGATTTAAAGACGTTTTAAGTTAACTAAAAAGATAAAAATCATTAACGGGTCACTCTTTCTCTTCATTAAAAACTAAAACAACAAAACTTCCAATTTATGCATTCGGAAACTTACCCGGCTTTCTTCACTCCAAGAGACAAAGAGCCTAGCCTCTCATCCTCAGAGGAAAAATCCTCAGAGTTTGATTGGCTATAAAGAAAAAGAACGAGAAAACAAAAATACATAGAAGAAACAGAGCAAGTGCCCTGTTTGTCGATTTCACATATATTATATCTATATGATGGATCTCCTGGAACAAGCTCCTCCGAGAGTCTTCTTTTTAGTGTTTACAAGAGAGTTTATATAGGAATGTAATTTACCCTTCCTTGGATACTTCCTAGCTAAGGAATTACATGAGTGGTTGAATACAAGGAGAAAATGGAAATTTAGACACAAAAATCTGAAGAAAAATATCTCAAAGTGTCGGTCACAAATATCGGGAAGCACTAAGGACCATTTCGCAGGTGAAAACAAGGTCTGCGAGATTTCGCAGACGCACAAAAAGGGCTGCGAAATTACTTCGCAGCAAACGGCTGATTTCGCACCGCTGCGAAGTGGTCTTTCAGTTTGCGGTGTTCAGCTTCCAACGTGTCATGAAACTTTAGGGGGAATTCCACAGCACTGTGCAAAAAGGCTGCGAAATCATTTCGCAACAAAAGGGTGATTTTGCAACGCTGTGCAAAATTCTTCCTTCAGTTTGGAGTGATCGGCTTCCAATGGCTGTAACTCCTTCATTTCAACTCCGAATTGCACACCGTTTGAAGCATTGGATTGTTGACTTCCTAAGCTTTAAAATGACATATAGTATGAATAAATTGGACTTCAGGAAGTACTCTAAAAGTGGCTGACATGACTGTCATCAAGAATGCTTCATGACAGATTTCTCTTTGCTTCCCCTCCTTGCATTCCGGATTTGCTTATGGCAAAGGACTTCAAAGCTTTGGTTCTTCATGCTTCTGAGCTTTCCATTGCTTTGCCATGAATTCCAAATAACTCTCCTCAATCTTGTATTGCTTTGGTGATAAAAAAGCTATCAAAACACCAAAACTTAACACAATTTGATTAGAATTGATTGCAAGGGTCCTTAACATGTTAATTGGGTTAAAAGGTAATAACTACTACTCAAAAGTGTTTAAAAGAGTTAATTACAAGCTATGAAATAACACTTTTTGAGTAGTAATCATCGGGATAAGGTAGTCATGAAAGACCCTGAGGACATTGCAGCATACCGAAAATCCATTGAACGACAACGGGTGCACATCTTTCTTGCTGGATTGAATGGTGACTTTGAGCAAGTTCGAGGAGAGATTCTACGCAAAGATCTTCTTCCTGATTTGGAAGAATGTTATGCACTGATTCGACGATAGGCAATGCGTCATGCTAGTATGAAAGCAGAATCTGACAACCCTGACACCTCAACTATGGTAGTCCGACAACGATCAACCCAAAATTGGCAGGATCAATCCAAGACCAACCATCCTAAGACAGACCCTAATATTAATAAGTCAACCTTCAAATGCACTCACTGCAATAAGACTGGTCATACCAAGAGTTGTTGCTTTGAAATTGTGGGATATCCAGACTGGTGGGATCATAATTGTGATCAACGGAAGAAGGATTCCAAGAAAACCTTGACTGCAATTGTTGCGGAAATAAAACCAGAGGCTAATGTTGCTGAGAAAGCCTCTGCATTGATAGCCGCTACAGATTATGGTGATAAGTTTTTAAACACTTCTACACTTGTTATTAATAGTGCATGGATAATTGATTCTGGTGCTACATATCATATGATTTTTTATTCTAGACAGGTCTCACCCCTTAGACCTTCTTCACAAAAAATTATTTCCACAACTAATGGTAACACAACCCCAGTCATTGGGGAAAAATCCTTAACTCTTACCGATACTTTGAATTTGGATTCTGTTTTAGTTGTTCCATCTTTAGATTACAATCTTTTGTCAGTTTCTCAAATCACTGCAATCTTATCTTGTATTGTCATTTTTTGGCCTGAATTTTGTGTTTTTAAGGACATCCAAACAAGACAGACAATTGGTTGTGGTATTAAGCGGGAAAAAATCTATGACTTGAACTTGTAGTCAAAGGATTCAAATAAGTTGCAACAAGCCTTGATGGCAGATAGATCTGAGGGGGAGAAGAAAAAGTCTCAAATTTGGTTGTGGCATCGACGTCTGGGACATGCTTCCTTTGGTTATTTAAAAAAATTGTTTCCTAGTTTGTTTGCAAAGAGTGATATTTCTGGTTTCCATTGTGATATTTGTGAATTGACTAAAAGTCATCGTGCTTCGTTTCCGTTAATTTTGAATAAAAGTTTGTTTCCTTTTATGGTTATACATTATGATGTTTGGGACCCATCCAAAGTCCCAACTTTAAGTGGTTTGTGTTGGTTTGTTACTTTTATTGATGATTGTACCAGAATGACATGGTTATGCTTGATGAAGACCAAAGATGAAGTGAACTTGTTGTTTCAAAATTTTCATAAAATGATTGAAACTCAGTACAATGCAAAGGTTTGGGTTTTACGTAGCGATAATGGTGGAAAATATCAGAGTTCTGATCTTCAAAAGTATTTGGAAGGACATGACATCATTCATTAGACTACTTTTTCCAATACACCTCAGCAAAATGGAGTCGTTGAATGGAAAAATCGGCACTTGTTAGAGGTTGTTCGTGCATCCTTGATAGCATCAAAAATACCGATATCTTATTGGGGAGAAGCAATCACATCTTCTACATACTTGATCAATTGAGTACCTTCCAACTCAATTAACTTCTAAACACCTCTCCAAGCTTTTACTAATGTCGTAGTTGCCCCAACCGTCCCAAATCTACCTCCCCGTGTTTTTGGTTGCGTGGCATTTGTGCATATACACAAACACCAACGCACTAAGTTAACTTCCCATACATTGCAATGTGTGTTTGTTGGATATGCATTGCATAAAAAGGGATATCGATGTTACCATCCTTCAACTCAACGAATGTTTATTACAATGGATGTTGTGTTTTATGAAGATTCGATGTATTTTTCATTTGAGTCTAAACTTCAGGGAGAGTACCAGAAGGAAATTCAGACTCTTGATTATGATTATCATATCTCCGAGGAGGATGAATCTGGACAATCTGAATTAGTAAACCAGGAAGCGGGTGAGTTGGATATGAGTGGTACAACTTTGGAACCAAGTAGTAATGACCACCTAGAAATTGAAAAAGTGATAGAAGAAGGAAGAGACAGTATAATTGAACCATTACCACCATCTGAACAATTTGGGTCCGAAGATGTCTTCACTGAAATACCAAACCAATCGTCGTCTGTTGAGGGTGTTCTTAATTTGGAACCCGATCCATTCATGAAACGGTTATCACACCGTCATAATAAAGGTATTCCTAAACCCACATATGAATCTGAATTGTCTACCAAAGTCAAATATTCCATGAGCAACTATGTGTCTAACCATCGTTTGTCTTAATCAAATAAGTCATTTGTAAATCAATTATCTATTGTAGCTATTCTTAACAGTGTGCAGGAAGCCTTAGCTGATCCAAGGTGGAAAGTAGCCATGAATGAAGAGATGAAATCATTGTAGAAGAATGAAACATGGGAACTCGTAGAATGTCCACCATAAAAGAAGCTAGTTGGGTGTCGTTGGATCTATACTGTGAAGTACAAGACAGATGGTAGTATTGAACAATTTAAAGCAAGACTAGTAGCAAAAGGGTACACTCAAACTTATGGAATTGACTACACAGAGACATTTGCACCTGTAGCTAAGATCGACATAGTTTGAGTATTACTGTATTTAGCTGCAAACCTGGATTGGCCATTACAACAGTTCGATGTAAAAAATGCCTTTCTACATGGCGAGTTATCTGAAGAAGTATATATGGATCTTCCACCAGGATGCATGGTGTTAGAAAAGCAATGTCAGAAGGTGTGCAAATTGAAGAAGTCATTGTATGGGTTGAAGCATCCCCGAGAGCATGGTTTGGAAGATTCACAAAGTCAATGAGAGCTTTTGGCTATCATCAAAGTAATTCAGATCACACTTTGTTCCTGAAAAAACAACATGGTAAGATTACGACACTCATCGTATATGTGGATGACATGGTAGTTACATGAAACGATCTTGAAGAAAGAAAAGCTCTGCAAAATTATCTATCTAGAGAATTCGAAATGCTTTATCTAGGTCCTCTGAAATACTTTCTTGGGATTGAAGTTTCTCGATCAAGTGAAGGAACTTTTTTGTCTCAAAGAAAGGATGCCTTAGATATTTTATAAGAGACTGAAATGTTGGGATGTCAACCTATTGATACACCAATAGAAAAAGGTCTGAAATTGTGTGTTGAACCTAATCAAGTATCAACCGATAAGGGAAGATACCAGAGACTTGTGGGGAGATTAATGTACTTAGCTCATACAAGACCAAATCTTGCTTATACATTGAGTGTAGTAAGTCAATACATGCATAATCCTAGAGAGCAACATATGAATGCAGTCATGCGTATTTTGAAGTATTTGAAGAATGCTCCTGGGAAGGGAATTTTGTTCACTAAAAATGTTGATCATCAGAGTATAGAAGTATATACTAATGCTAATTGGGCCGGTGCAGTGGATGATAGGCGATCTACATCTGGTTACTTTACCTTTGTAGGTGGTAATCTTGTGACATGGAAAAGTAAGAAGCAGAATGTCGTCGCTCGTTCAAGTGCAGAAGCGGAATTTAGGGGTATGACTCTAGGATTGTGAGACATTATGGCTAAGACTCCTCTTACAAGATTTAGGTTACCTATTTAGGCAACCAATCCGATTGTTTTGTGACAATAAAGCCGCATGTGATATTGCTCATAATCCAGTACAACATGATCGTACAAAGCATGTCGAGGTGGACATATTCTTCATTAAGGAGAAGTTGGATGATAAGATTGTGGAATTGCCTAAGATTTGATCAGAAGATCAATTGGCCGATATCCTGACCAAAGCTGCAATCTCAAGTCGAGTATTCTCAAAATTTTTAGACAAGTTGGGCATGTGTGACATCTATTCACAAACTTGAAGGGGAGTGTTGAGATATTAGAAATGTTTAGATATTAGGAAAGTTGAGATATTAGGAATGTTGAGATATTAAGATATTAGTTTTTTTTCCTTATATCATTCATTCTTTGTATCATTTTTTCCCATTCTTAGAATGATAATTACTCTCTATATATACTCTGTACATGAACAAATGAAATAATCAATGAAAAACTATCATTCATCAATTTGAAGACATTTTAGTTCCAAATTATGTTAAAAATTTTCTAGACTCTTTAATGCATTGAACGTGGTATGGTTTAAATTATGTTTGTCTAATGAGAAAATGCGGTTTAAATTTCCATAACCAAAATTAATGTAGAAAGATTATATTGGTTTCTTTTATTTTGTATTCCTTTTTAATGAATCTATTTTTTTAGGTTATGCGGATTTTGAAAATTTTGAAGGGAATAAAATTAATAAAAAATAGAAGGAAAGATAAAAAAATAATAATAAATAAATAAATAAATAAATTTAAAGTTAATGAATTAGTTTTATACCTTACTTTTTTCCTAAACTCGTTTTAATTATTTTTCTAAATATTAAATAATTGAGAAATATATAATTTTTAACTAATTTTAATTTATTCTTTTTGTATTTTATACTGTAAAACTAAATATAAGAAAATAATTTCTTTTTAACACTTTCTCGTAGCCAAATATAGCCTAGGTATTGGTAAGATCCCGACATTTATCTATCAACTCCAAATTTAAAAGGCACAAAAACAATGGAAATGTGTTTAAATTATTTTATTTATTTCATTATTAAAATATAAAAACTCAAAATTTAAAAACATAAAAATAAAACTAAAAAAACACAAAATAAAAACTTTATATTTATTTTGAGATTTCTATCTCTTTCTCAAATATCTTTCCCAAGAACTTCCTAACCCAAATAGAATCTTAAAACTTTAAAATTTAATTGCCATTTATTTTCAAAATATTGATTATCAATATGATATTTTAATTGTTTTTTTCTTAAAATTAAATAAGGGAAAACACATTTATTTGGTGCTTGTACACTTTTTGTTTTTTATTTTTTTATTTTTTAAAACCCATACTTTTATATGAAATTTTGTGAATTTATTATTTTTCAAAAATTTAAATTTTTTGCGGAAGTGAATCCCTTAAAAACTTGAAAAAAAAGTTGTTAAGTGCTGGAAGTACTTAATGCTTGTTTGATAATTATTTTTTAGAATATTTTTCTATTTTTCAGAATAAAAAATTGAAAAATATGTGTAGTAACTGAAAAATTGCTTTCTATTTTCTATTATTGAAAATAGAAAATAAAATATTTTCAGAGAATATCTTTAGTTATTTTTTTAAAATTGTTTAAATAAATAATTATATAAACATGTATAATAATTAAAAATAAAACTTTAAATATAAAAATTATTTTTAAAACATATTTAAAAACAAGTTAAAAATATTTCGGATTTTCAAAAGATTTTTATTTTACATAACATTATAGAATAATGTTCAAAAATTGTTTTAAAAACTATTTTTTATAATGATTTTAAAAACATTTATTTTTACTTTTTATAATAATTATGATTTTGTATAAAATTTTTTATTTTAAAAAATAAAAAATAGAAAATATATTAAAAAAGAGAAATATAAATATAAAATAATAAGAAAAATATTATTTGTGTGGGAGGAAAAATAGGAAGAGGAAAAAACAAAAACAAATATATATATTAATTTTATTTTATTATTACGACAATTTTTCATACAAATAATATTTTCCCCACTAATTTTAAATCGAAATTCGAAAGTGGAGTGACCGTTAAGTACAATCGTTTCCTTAAGGCGCACGTTGGGACCATTACCCTTTGGGATACTTCTCTCGTTTCCAATTCCGATTTCTAGAGCCAGAACAATTATTGCTATTTCCAGGTCCTCTTACAAGAAATTGTCCAATGACTTACCTGTCTGCCTCTGGAAGCAGCTAAAGAGCGGTCGATAACATTGCCCTCTCTATTTATTCTTTTTCCCTCCTCTCTCTTTAAACCCCCAAACTCACGCTTTCTCAAAAGCGCACTCTCTCTCTCTCTCTCTCTCTCTAGAATTTTAGCATCTCCTCCAGAGAATTTTCTATTTCTCTCTTAGCCATCGCCGATTCAGAGGTACGATCATGCGATGTTACAGCATTATGGCTTCGAATTTCATTTTTATTTCTTGTTTCAGTAACTTGATGTTTGTTTTCTTGCCATTTGTTGGGAAATTGAGACTTAGCGTCTGTTTGGTTGCCGAAAAAGCTCGGGAAAACGAAAGAAAGTAAAATCTGAATGGTTTTTGTAAGCTATTTTGCTTTGGTTTGCCAAAACATGGAATAAAGGTCTAACTTTTAACTAAGCCGACCAAATGTTTGTTCAACTCAATTTTCTTTTAGGGAAAAAAGGTTAAGCGTCGAAAAATATGATTTTTGTTTCTTTTTATGCATTATCTCAGTGGTCAAAGTGCGCATTGGGGTTTTGTGAATATGTCTGAGGATCGTTGGACTGTTGCGGGGGTTGTGTGCGCTTTTTTATTTTTTCTGTTAATTTGTTTTTCGGTGTCTGTTTGGTTGCCAAGAAAACTTGGGAAATAAAAATTAAGAAATGTAAATTCTTGAATGGCAAACGGAAACAAATGTGCGCCTTTTAACTAAGCCAAACAAGTGTGTTTTCGGCTCAATTTTCTTTTGGGAAAAATAGAAGTTAAAGATTCAAAAATTTGATTTCTTTCCTTTTTGTGGATTTTCTCAGTGATCAAAGTCAGCAGAAGCAAAGGTTTGTTAAAAGATTTGTGGTTGATTCCTGAATTGATTTTACACTACTTAAGGTGAGGCAATTACATATTTTGTATTTGGGTGTTCTATTAGAGTATGTTCTATGATGGACTTTGATTTGATACTTTTATTTTACTTAGGCTCGAAGCAGAGATTTCCAATCAGTATTTTCTTTAATACTGATATAGGTTTGCTGTTTTTTTTCCCTCCCTTTTGAACAGGAGTTAAATTAGCATTTTGCTAATTTACTTTTGTTAGATCTATATCTACTTAAGTCCCTGGAGGGATTTTATGGAAATGGGTGGAGCGCCACCTGTTGTAGCCAAGAAGACTACACATACACCAAAGGCTATTATACACCAGAAATTTGGTGACAAGGCATGCTATAAGGTAGAGGAAGTGCAGGGGGACACTCAAAATGGATGCCCAGGATTGGCCATACCACAGAAGGGTCCTTGCCTTTTCCGCTGCAGCTTGCAGCTTCCAGAATTTTCTGTTGTGTCAGAATGCTTTAAAAGGAAGAAGGATGCTGAGCAATCTGCTGCGGAAAAGGCTCTACGAAAGGTTTGTTTTCTGTTTCTGTCCATAAACCACTATCTTTAGCTGCAGCTTACTTTCTCAAACTATGAATGATGCAAGAATCAAAATGAAAATTACGATTCATGGGACATATATAAAGGAGTAATTCAAGGGGTATATATAAAGAGTAAATTTTCCATCAATTTCCCTTCTTTCTATGCAGTTAGGTGTTGATCCTGCAGCCAGTAATTCCATTGTGCGGGAACCATGGGATGAATTGATTTCTCGTCTCTCCTATTTGTTTGCTGATGAGGTTTGTAGTTCATTCCAAAAAGTGGGGCTAAATTAGCTTCTGTTCCATTATATGAAAAAAAAAAATCTATGTTCATGTTACTGGATCAGTGTATTTGGATCTTTTTGTTTTGCTTTACTCCGTTTCTTATTTTAGCTTTTGCATAAAAACTGTAAAGTTAACTTTTCATAACTTCTATCCCTAGTGAGTCAATTAACCTAGCATTCAAGCTACTTCTATGGCATCCCTGCTTGCTTTTTTTTTTTTGTTTTGAAAGTATTGTTATCCTCTTGCTTTGTTATCTTTAGGTAGATTTTAGTTCAGTTCAACTTCTCTACTTTATTTATTTATTTGTTTATTTATTTTTTGGTGTCATTGGTGAAGTTCCTTTCATCACTTCATCCTCTGAGTGGTCACTTCAGAGCAGCTTTGCAGAGAGATGGTGACCTTTATGGTTTAATTCCAGTTTCAGTGTTTGCTGTCTGTGACACAAAGCTTGGTAACATATGCAAATCCATTAACCCTGGGGTGGAGTCGAATCCTTTCTTGGTTATTCCACTTGTTCTGAAGGCTGCTGCATCTGGGTCTTTTGCTACTTCTGAAGGACAGCTTTGGATGAGGCGGCAAAACCCATACCCTCCTGAGATTATACAGTCTTCTATTAGCAGTCAGTTGAGCTCCCCAGAAAGCATTTGGATTGAAGCTGTATACATTCCTTATTCACTGGAGAAGAATGTTGAATCTTTGACGCTTAATGTTTCCTCAACTGGGTATTACCTTGACGCTATTGCACGAAAGCTTAGTTTAGCTGATACGTCTAAGATACTGGTCTCAAGGTCTGCAGATTCATTTATTTTGAAGCACATTATTTTGTTGGAAACTTCTTATTCTTGAATTTCAATATTACATGTTTACCGCTTCTACGTTGTTTTACAGGACTGTAGGAAAAGCTTCTTCTGAGATGAGACTGTATTTTTCTGCCCCTGAGTGGTATCTGGTGGATCTGTTATCAGATCTAAATGTGGAAGAAGTTACCTCTGAAGAAGGATCATTTAATGCAAGGGCAAGTTACTTCTCTGGTCATGCTATATATGGCAATGCAATTTTGGCATCGATTGGATACACGTGGAGGTCTATGGACCTCTTTCATGAAGATGTATCCCTGCAGTCATATTATAGGTCCCCTCTGATCTCATATACTTATTTTGAATTTCTTTTTCTACCATAATTCAACGATTAGACACCCTTCATCACAGCTGCAGTGGTTGAATTTTATAGTGGTTTAGCCCTCTCATATTCTTGTACTATGATGCAATCCTTGCCACAAGTTTGTTTAAAGTGTAGTTTGCTGATGTGAACTGAGAGAAGATAAGTTTGTGAATCACTTTAACATACTTCCAAAATAATGTAATGTGTATTGCACAGTCACACATGAATCAGGTGAATTATTTATAGTATATCATTTATTTTCTGCATAAGAAATTTTAAATGTCATTTCCATGTTGACAGTATGTTAAGTTTTTGATTGGGCCCTCGTTTTTTAATACATTTCTCCTATTGCCTATGGAAAAAAAATGTTCATAAGTTTTTGGGCTTGACATATATTGCTGATTTATATCTGATCAGTGTATTTATAACTTTTATGGGCAAATGCTGTATGGCTCATTTATGTATGTACCAGTATGTTATAAGTTTTTGGGCTTTTTGTAACAGTCACATTTTTTCCCCTCTAACAGTAAGTTCAAATTTAAATGATAATAGTAATAACAACATTGTTTACTACTTACTAATGCTGGGAAAATTAATGACCATTATAGTTAGTGTATGTAAGTGTTGATTAATATTTATGCTTCAAACAATTAATTATATTTTAAACTAAAATTAATACCTTTAACTGTTACTAAAGTAATTTCAAATCTTGTCATTTAAATGTAGAGATGTTAGTAAGTGCTTCCACCACTTGAAATATCCAAGGAGGAGCAGCTATTTAATAGATCCAAGCAGTGGCATATTGTTTAAACATCAATAAGGTCAAAAATTTGATCAAACTTTTGGAAGTAGGTAACTTTTCTGTTATCATGGACCCATCTTTGAAAGATTTGTAGTGGCATATAAGATTGGCTTATGCTACTGTGCTTGTTAAGTTCCATGAACTGTGGCTGCATCATCCTGTTTGAAACTTGTCCATTTCTTGCTTTAGGCAGTATTAATTTAATAGAATGCTTGGATGCCAGAGTGGAGCTTAGTTTCAAGAATGAATCCAAGCAGATAATTTATGGACTTTGTGAACTAAGTGTGGGTTGAGATATTGGTCTAGTTCTGTACCTTTGAGGCTTGGCTTTAGTGGCAAGGGGTTGTGGTGGGGATGGGAAATGTTCCAGGTTCAATTAGATGTAACAGCCAACGAAAAAATGATTAGCCTTGTAAAGAAAAAATAAAAATAAAAAGAGACAGGAAAGATATATTGGTATATCGTTCTATATGGAGTGCTCTCCTGGCTTTTCTGTTCCTGCATTTCTGTTGTTCTTTCTTTTTCTTCTCCAGGGGTTTCTCTTGTATACTTCAAGTGTGCTTAGTTGCCCCAGTTTATCACTTCTAATATAATCTTCTCACATAACAAATGTCCACTAGGACTCATGCAGCTACATTTTTACTATCATAAATACTGTGGAATTTGGAATTGTCAGTTACTTAATCATGATAACTACTGGTTTTGCAGGTTGCTTATTAGTAAGATACCTAGTGGTGTTTACAAGTTATCCAGAGAGGCAATACTCACAGCAGAGTTGCCTATGGCATTCACCACACGAACAAATTGGAAGGGTTCCTTTCCGAGGGATCTCCTCTGTTCATTCTGCCGTCAGCATCGTCTATCGGAACCTGTCTTCTCTATGCTAAGTACGCCTTTGAAACAGTCATCAGAGGTATCAGGATCGTGCAAAAGATTGAAGGTTGCAGAGTCCTCTGCAGAAGAAACAGAATATAGAAATGGAGCTGGTGTTGTTCCTCATGGCAATGAATCAGTGGGATCGGGAGACACCTTTATGTGTGAAATAAAAATATATTCTAAGCTCCAGGATTTGATTATTGAGTATTCACCAAAAGATTCTTATAGAAAGCATAGTGATGCACTCCAGAATTCTTCCTTGAGAGTTCTCTTGTGTTTGAACACCTATTTTAAGGAACTAGATATGCCATTGGAAAAGCTAGCCTCTGCTGCTGATATCCATATTTATCCTGAAAAATTTGCTAAGACATTTGCATCATGTCCATCCATTCATAATCTTCGCCAGAGAAATGAAACTCAGAGAGAGAGATTACTGGATTCAAATTCTATAAATCAGCCATATATTATGCCGGGGCATGAACTTTATTCTTTCAATATAAAAGGTCCAGATTCTGGAGCCTCTCCATCCAATGGATCTTTGGCATGTATAAATTATGTAGCATTTTTGGTGGCAGAAGGGGAGCATATGAAAGAACGTGTTGAAAGTAATGATGAGTTTGAGTTTGAGATAGGGGTTGGGGCAGTGATTCCCCATCTTGAAGCAGTCGTGACACAAATGTCTGTAGGTCAGTCTGCTTGTTTCAACATGGACTTACCTCCTCAAGAGTTGATTCTAGCTGCAACTGGTGATCCTGTGAAAACTATTTCATTGCTGTCTTCAAGTGAGTTAATCCCTCCTTTCACTTTCATTTTATGTAAATATTGTATGGGTTTAGCTAGCTGCACCAAGAATGATGAGCTACTTCTTCTTCCTATGCTATTGACAAATGCAGACTCTATAGCTTCCTCTGTTTTGTGGGAAATCTGATGAAAATCTTCTTTCCTGACGTGAAGCTGCCACTGAGTAGCAAAATTGTTGGCTATAAATACAACCCTTATACACAATTTGTTTCTGTTCATGTTGCTAAAAATTGTGGGAAATAACTTATGGCCACCCTGCTACCCCTCCTACCCACCCACAAGAAGACAGACATCTCTCTATCCTCTCTCTGTCTGTCTCTCTCTGGTTTTGGAAATGGGTTTTATTAAATGAATGATTGAGCATAAGATAGACATTGACCAAAAAAACTTTCGTGTTTTTACAACTTGTGTGTGAAACATTCAACTGGGAAATGATTTCTGTAGCAAAAGATGGAGAGCCTTTGCCATTGAATTATATTTCCACTTATATTTCTTTTGTTTTTCCCCATATTGATTCTGACTTGGAAGACAACTACCTGTTTGTATTTTTATTTTGCAGAAGTCTGCTTCTTAGAGTACTCTATAGTTTTGTTGCGTGTAACCGAACCCTTGGAGGACAGAATGGAGCAGGCTCTTTTCAGCCCTCCACTTTCAAAGCAACGAGTGGGATTTGCATTGCAACACATCAAAGAATCTTCTGCTGCTACTTTGGTATAAATTAACATCTCATCTTATAATTTCCAGAGTTGATTTGGAGAATTGCGTTTGATATCATTTGTTTCCATTTTAGATTGACTTTGGATGTGGCTCTGGAAGTTTATTGGATTCTTTATTAGATTTTCCAACTTCGCTGGAAAAAATTGTTGGTGTTGATATTTCAAAGAAGAGTCTTAGCCGTGCAGCAAAGGTATAAACAATTTAAATATTGAGGCTTGATTCAACAAGTATTTACTTTTAAATGTCACTCGCATGATCAGTCCTTGAGGAGTGCAAAATATAGGATCCTTGATAAAAAACATGGAAAATATGGCACAGGATTCTATTGTCAAATAGGTTCAATCATGGGGATGGCTGGGGTGAAAAACGATGGCCCTTGATATGATGGTATACATTTGAATAGATTGATGGTCGCAATTGGGAATATGGTTCTTATGCCTGAAATATCTCTTTGGTGCAATCCAAATCTACCATGACCTTCTAGATCTCCTTGTTTTCACTATACCCTTTTGTGTGAGTGTCATGTGGACTGCTTGGACAAAGAGATGGAAATTCTCACTCTTACATGTAAAGTTTGGGTGGGAAGATATATTCTTTTTATACTATTCAATATGTTGTATATCTAATCAGTTGATTGATTGATGTTTGTATTTGTGATAACAATGCAGCTACTGCATTCAAAATTGAGCAGAAATTCAGATGCTGGCGAGCCAAGTGGAGGCATCAAATCTGCAGTTCTTTATGAGGGTTCCATAACATTTTTTGATCCTCGATTGTATGGGTTTGATATAGGCACTTGCTTAGAGGTATTGTTGCCCCCTTCACAACCCTGAGGTTCCATAATCTTGCTAATTGATCCTTAAATAATGCACCTAATGGTTTTTTGAGTTCTTTTTTTAATTGTCATCTTTAGCTTACATCTTGATCTATAGTAATTTTACAAAGTGATTCTCCCCCTTCCCTCTTGTCCTTTTCTCATCCTCCTAACTTTATTTATTAGAATTTTATGAGGTACAATACAAGGTTTGTGGGGTGTTTGCGTTGCATTTGCAGTTGTGAAACTGAAAATGACCATGCTGCAGCCAGTAGATATTATTTGGTGTGCAGACATAGAAGTAAACTGTTGATAAGATGTCTACCATTGGTGTCATGCATCAGATTTTATCCTGATGCCAAATTTAGGTGTACATGAGTACATTGAATGAAAAATGACAGCATTTATAAACATTAAAGATGGATGTTAAATAATCAAAAGTTTGCGTATTTACTAGAAAAGTACAAATGAAATGGAGCAGAAGGCTATTTAGTGTAAAAACTTACTAGTGTCAATCATTCTTATCACAGTTGGAAGTGCAAGCCAGAAGTGCAAGCCAGAAAAGATATGGGGAACAGAGGTGGCAAGTGCAATTTATAAGATCTATGGGGAATTTGAATCAGAAAGATGATCTAGGATCAAATGAGAAACTAAAATTTTTTTATATGGAAATGCAGTGCCTAAAGCAAGGGCACACAACCCAATTACATTCATGAAACCTTCATGATGAAGACAACCCAGAAAATGGATCTAAGAAAAATTAACTTATAGCACATCTATAAAGTAATTACTATGGATTCAGGTCTCTTATTTATAAAATCAGCCCCACAATACAAATATTTTCAGTGTAAGGCCTTAAGCACTGGGAAGCTCCTTCTCCTCAAAAGTTTGCCTGCCTCCAAATGTTCCAAAGTTATTGTGAAGGCTGCACTCCGAACAGGTTTATCCCTGCAAACCTCCTGCAACACTGAAATAAGCTTTCTAACGTCCTAGTCTCAGATCAACAGGTGAGTCCCAAATGAAGCAAATATCAGGGCTAAAAGCGCCTTTATGGCCCTACAATTTCAATAAGAGATGATTGGCCAACTCTTCACCCTTACATATGCAGCACTAACCAGGAAGAATCTTGTTCCTGTAACCAGTTAATGGTACCCTGATAATTTGTCCAGCAAAGAAAACAACCTTTAACAGAAAAATAGAGCACCTCGCTCCTTTCCTATGGAGATGACCATCTTAATACCCTATCAAAGCTTGTAATATACACACTGAAAGCAGCCCTCCTCTCCATCTAATAGTATCTTTACCCTCCTTTAAATCTGAGCCCCATGAACATGGTATCTGAGAAAGCACCTGTTCTCTCTGTCTTCCAATCCTGAAGACATTGTAAATCTAGGATTCTGCACTCCTCCGCATCCCAACATAGAATATCTTGTCACAGTATGTTGGCAGATTTGGTGCAGTAAATTAGGCGATTGGTGAAACAGATTGGGAGAGATAGGAGAGATTTTTGAAATTATTTCCTCTAATTTTTAAATATAGCAGTTCCTATTTTTAGTCTAATACTTAGGCTAAATTACCTGTGTATATAGAATTCCTCTATAGTAAGTGTTGTAAATAAATAGGATTGTAAACTCTGAATATATTTTAGATAGAAAATATAAAGCAAATGTTTTTCTCATTAGCTCTTCAACCATGGTATCAGAGCATCCCTTCCAGGGACCATTTTTTTTTTTTTTTTGTTTGCTGGTTCTTCAAATCAACAATATTTGTTTATTCTGGTTGATTGCAAGATACGTAGAAGACTATTCTTCTATTGTTCTTCAATTGTTTTTTGGCAAATTAGTTGTGTGTAATTGTGTCTGGAATTTCTAATGAGGAGTTCTTTGGTGACTCATTGAAGAAAACTTCTACCTAGAACACGCAGATCGTATTGTCAGGTTCTAGAGACAATCTGACTTTGCAAATAACTACTCATAGATTGAATGGACATAACTTCTTAAGTTGGTCTCAGTCTGTGAAGTTGCTCATTAGAGGAAAGGGAAAGATTAGCTATCTAATTGGTGCAACAAAGGCTCCAAGAAGAGATGATCCAACCTATTCTATCTGGGATGCAGAGAACTTAATGATCATGTCTTGGCTTGTCAACTCTATGGAACCATAAATTGATCAAATGTACATGTTTCTCACTACTGCAAAAAAAATATGGGAGGTAGTAGGTGAGACATATTCTGATTTAGGAAATTCAACGTGGATGTAAGAAATCAAAACAAAGATTCATGAGACTAAGCAAGGTGATCAAACTGTTACAAAGTATTATAACTCTCTCAAGGGGTTATGGAAAGAACATGATCTCTTTTATGAGTTTGAGTGGGCATGTGTCATGGATAGTAGCTTATTCAAGAAGATGTTAGGAAAGGATCGAGTGTTTGAATTTCTGGTGAGACTCAATGCAGATTTGGATGAGGTAAGAGGCCGTATTTTAGGCAAGGAACCATTAACTTCCACTAGAGAAGTATTCTTGGAGGTTAGAAGAGGAGAGAGCAGGAAGATGGGGATGATGGGAAAGAATCCAGTTGGTGTCTCATCTAAGAACCCTGCCTTGAACACCATGACTATAGAAACTGCAGCTGCTATAACCAATAAAAAAATGCAGCAAAAGGTTGAAGACAACGACAACCTTTGGTGTGATTTTTGCAATAAGCCTCAACATACAAAGGGTACTTGTTAGAAATTACATGGCTAACCAGCAAACTAGAAAGGTGGCTGATTTGGAGACAAAACAAGGTGAGAGATGCAATTTTCTGGACCTGAGACATCTGCCTTTAGCAAAGAGCACCTGGAACATCTCTACAAGTTGCTGCATCAAACCAAACCCTCTCAAACTCTAATTCCAACTTGTTCTCTTGCTCAAAATGGTAGTCCTCTTGCTCTAAGTGCCCTCACCACTTTAAAGAACTCTACATCATGGATCTTTGTTCAGGCCATTTAAAAGTTAGAATTGCTGATGGTAGTTTGTCACCTATTGCTGGAAAAGGGTTCATAGTCCTCTCAAAGGATATTACTTTAAATTCTGTTCTGCATGTTCCTAAACTTTCATGTTGTCTATTGTTTGTTAGTAAAATCCCTAAAGATTCCAATGTGAAAGTTGTCAATTGTCCAAACATCATTGTGTCTATTTTCCTTCTCAACCCTATCAAGCATCTAACCTTTTTCTTTAATACATAGTGATGTGTGGGGTCCATCTCGTGTGACAAATGTTATTGGAACTAGGTGGTTTATCAATTTTTTTTTTTTTTACCATGCTAGAGTGTGATAGGTATACCTATGAAAAGAAAAGTCTGAGGCTAAGAGAGTGTTGATAGAATTCTATTCTATGAAAACCAATTTCAAATCAAAATCCAAAGGTATTTTCCATCAATTCACTTGGTTTGATACCCTGCAACAACACGATATCCCTAAGAGGAAAAATCGACATCTTCTTTAAGTTGCAAGGGTAGTAATGTTCAACATGGGGGTTCCTGAATATTTATGGGGTAAAATTGTTCTTACAACTTCATATTTGATTAATAGGATGTCAACTCGGGACTTAAAGTTCAAAACTCCTTGAAACAGTTTGTTCAAAGTCTTTTATCATATTCGAATCTTCATCTCACTGCCTCTTAGTGTTTTTGGTTGTGTGGCTTTTGTCCATATTCATAAACAAAATCAATCAAAACTTGATCTAAGGGCTGAAAAATGTGTGTTCTTGGATATTCTCCTAGACAAAAAGGGTAAAGTTCTATAATCCTATCTTTGAATTCTTTTTTTTTTTTTGTTAGTATGGATGTCACATTCTTTGAAAACCAACCATACTTTACCAAAAATACTCTTCATGGGGAGAATAATGAGAGGGAAGACCATCTTTGGAAAGTCTCAGCTATTTTACCTTTACCTACCTCTTCTTTGTTGAATCCCTCTTGATTTGATCCTAATTCTATTAGTCTGAGTATTATAGACTATGAAAAATCACTGAGAAGGGGAGAAACACTATCAAGAAAAACCCCAAAGTGAACTTCATGTTTACTCTAGGAGAAAGAGCATCAACCAACTAAACCATGCCAAGAAACTTCTCTGGATAAAGGCAATTGGAATGAAACAAGTAATTCGATCCCTAATTTGGTTTGATTCCCAAGTCTATTAGTAAGAGAATTTCCTTTGATCTTGATATTCCCATTGCACTTAGGAAAGATACTCATTCTTGCACAATGCATCTGATAGGCCTCCCATATGTTATGTGTATACTAGAAAAGGGAAGAGGAATGTACTGCCACCTGGCAGTTAGTTGTAACAGCCTTAGCATAGGCTAGGTCACAATCTGGATACAGGCTGGGAGGGTTTAAAATAGGAAAAAGGAGGGAATTACAGGGTTGGATATTGTGTGGATCTGGTAGGAGAGTGATAGCCTCTCGAATAGCTATCTGAGTATCAGTTAGGTCTCTTGTTTCTTGAAATTCTTGAAATTCAATAATAAAATCTCCATTAGATACCTATCAGCATCCTATTGCGAAATGTGTCTTATCATAGACTATTGCCCACATAGAGCTTTTATCACTAATCTCTCAAGTGTTTCTATTCCTAGAACCATATAGGAAGCCTTGAACCATGCTAAATCGAATGCAACAATTTTGGAAGAGATGGAGACTCTTGAAAAAAATAAAACTCAGGTGATTGTTTATTTTCCTCGAGAAAAAAAGACAATGGGATGGAAATGAGTATTCATAGTAAAGTACAAGTCGGATGGGAATATTGAAAGATGTAAAGCAAGATTTGTTGCTAAGGGGTTCACACAAACATATGAAATAGATTATCAAAAGACCTTTGCTCCCGTGGCAAAGATGAATTCCATACGAGTTCTTCTCACTTGTTGTAAATCTGAATTGGTCATTGCAACAAGTGGATGTGAAAAAAGCTTTTTTGGATGGTGAGTTGAAGGAGGAAGTTTTTATGGACTTGCCACTGGGGTTTGAAAAAGTTTATGAAGATGGAAAAGTTTGCAGATTGAAACAGTTTATGAGCGCACTATGAGTTGTCTCCTAGAGCATGGATTGATTGATTTACAAGAGTTGTTAAAGGTCAAGGATATCTTTAAAGTTAGGCTCATCATACAATGTTTTTCAAACACTTTGGTAATGGAGAGATGGCCATTCTCATCGTGTGGCATTTATCTTAATCGGAGATGATGTGAATATCGAAGTCATTTCTCGCATGAGAATTTGAAATTAAAGATCTCGGGGTTTTAAAGCACTTCTTAGGAATCAAATTTGAAAAATCTAAGAAAGAAATATTTGTCACACAAAGGAAATATGTGCTAAACCTACTCTCAGAAACTGATTTAGATGGCTGCTAACTAGTGGAGACTCCAATGGAATCAAATGCGAAACTAGAAGCATCAGGAGTAGAAAGAGTGGGAAATCGAGAGCAATACCAAAGGCTAGTTGGAAAGCTAATTTATCTTTTGCATACTTGACCAAACATAGCTTTTTTAGATGGTATAGTGAGTCAATTCATGCACTCACCAGGAGACAAACACTTGAAGCAGTCTAATGGATCTCAAATATCTAAAAGGGACACTGGGGAGCGGATTACTGTTTAAGGATCATGGCCATTGGCAAATTGAAGCGTACAAGGATGATGACTAGGCAGGTAGTGTAACAGATAGAAGAACCATTTCAGGGTACTGCACTTCTAATGGAGGTAACTTAGCTTGAGAAGTGAAATCCAAATTGGAAGCAAGGATAGTGCTGAGGCGAAGTTTTGAGTTAACTGCTTATGGAATTTGTGAGTTACTATGGCTAAAATACCTACTTAAAGACTTGCAAATTCCCAATCCATTGCCTGTGAAGCTCTACTGTGACAACAAAGTGGCTATTAATATAGCTCATAATCTAGTATAGCATGACAAAACCAAACATGTGGAGGTTGATCGACATTTTATTAAAGAGAAATTGGAAAACAGATTGATCTGCATGCCTTACATTCCAACCAAAAAAACAACTGACTGATGTTCTTACCAAGGGATTGTTGAAACCGCGATTTGGTAATCTTACATGCAATTTTGGAATGCAAGATGTTTTTGAGCCAACATGAGGGGGAGCAGATTTGGTGCAGTAAATTAGGGGATTTGTGCAATAAATTAGAAGAGATTGCAACGGTTTAAGAGAGGTGGGAGAGATTTTTGAAATTATCTCTTACAATTTTTAAATATAGCAATTCCTATTTTTTAGGGTAATCCTTAGGCTAAATTACCTATGTACATGAAATTCCCTATATAGTAAGTGTCGTAAATGAATAGGACTGTAAATGTTGAAAGTATTATATATGGAAAATACAGAGAGTATTTTTCCCTTTGGCTCTTCAACACAATAACTTCCTTGTTTTTTGAATGAACAACATAAATCAGGATTCATGTACAGTTTCTCCCATCTCTTAGCATCAATGCTAACAATGTTGAAGGCCTCCAATCTCTTGAAAACCAAACCTGCGCTTTATTAAGTATATACTTAATTTAAATGAACCAAATGGCAAACCTGACTCCTGAGTGAAGGGTTTTACTTGTTTCTCAACCTCATTTGGCCTTTAGTCTGCCTTTGATTAGATTAACTTCTCCCCTTTTGATGGGTAGTGTTACTTCCAATGTGCTCACCTTCTGCCAATTCTTTAAACTACCACATTATACACCATCTAGCTTTGGAAGACAAGCTTAATTGTTGTAGATAAGATGTTGGAAAAGGGCATCCTAGTTGCTCATATCCAATATTTACCTATATCCCATTTCTTGTGTAGGCCTGAGCGTCCAGTGTTCCTCCCATTCTAGTCCATCATTAGGAGGAAAGATGCCCTGACAATTTAGGACCTGCATCACTTGGGATCCGCTTCTCTCTAACTGAGAATTGTAGTTTGTCTTAGATAGTTGTGTGACTATTGTCACACCCACAATACCCTCTATGTTATTTATTTATTTTTATTTTTATTTTGGTCAATGAGTGACCCTGAGTGTAAAATTATCCAGCCCTCGTCCAAGAACATTTAGGCAATAATGGATGAATACAACACATGCAATAGTTATTGGAAAGAAGACACCCAACTTGTGTTATTAACTCAGCAAATACAAGATGCAAAATTGAAGTGGTTCAAGACTTAGCCTTTCACAGACAATATCCCCCTTTCTCTATATCTTTGATGAATTACATAGGTTATATGGTATCTCTGGTGCAATCTCCCAAACATAACTCCCCATTTGAAATCAACCAGTGAGGATCTTACAGCACCCTCTATTGATTGTGGGAGTTGGGACAGTTATCTAACTCGCATAACTACCCAACTATGTAACAACCAACCCTTAGTCTTATGCCATGCACCCAAATGATCCCTTGCCGCTTCTTGTCTGAGTCAATTGCCTACCAATTCGTGTCTCTTCTCAACAGGTGCAATGCATGAGATGACGCAACTGCCTAGCATGTGCATGCCAAAAAACTTGTGTTTTTTTTTTTTTTTTCTTGATAAGTAAAAAAAGAATTGTATTTCTAAGAGGCGCTAAAATAGTGACTCAAGATGTACAGAAGAAAGGGAAATACTCATCCCCATACAAGTAAAACAAAAAACTGTCCATAAAGATGTACACAAAAACCCCTCCCTCAATGGGAACCAACCCAATCAATGAACTCAACAAAGGTGGAGAGACCATCTTTTATAAACAAATTAGTCTTTGACCTACGTGAGTTAAGAAAAGAAGTTTTCAGCCTTTGGATGGACAACACCTCATCTTCAAAGGCGATTCTATTCTTAGTCTTCCAAACAGTCCAAAAAATGCAAAGAGGAGCCGCTCTCCAAATAGTCTTGTGCTTCTTTCCCTCAAAGGAACCAGTCCAACCCAATAGGGTTTCCCTAACTAACAATGGGAACACCCAAGACACTCCAAAAAGGGTGAAAAGCATCTCCCACAATGCGCTTGTCTTTTCACAATGAAGAAGGAGGTGGTCAATGGATTCCTCTTCCACTCGACAAAAATAACATCTATTTGCTAAGACCCATCTCAAATGTTAAAATTTTACCCCAAGTATGCTTAAACTCTTAGCATGCTGTCAAGCCAAGTTTTTTCCACCCTAATCTACTGTAATTCAATCCTGGGGATTCTTGTCTGGTTTCATACTTGTTTAACTTATAGCAAATTTTAAAATATATGGTCCAAATCTTAGCTAATATTTGAATCATGTGATTAAGCTATAGAAGAAGACTCATGACTTTGAAATGGTTCTGTTATCTAAAAATTATTCTAGAATCATGCTAAAGTTTTTAGAGTTGAGATATACTACATCCAGATAATGGGGCAATTTGCTAGGATCTGCTATTTGATTGGGCCCTTGTTAATCTAAGATTTCCGAAGGAAACTAAATAGTTTGTTGCCTTGGGTCTCGTGGGTTTGACATTACCATAATGGAATGAAAAATGGTGGTGCACGGTGGGGATGATCCAATCTGCTGCATTCTCATATAGAGGATCATTGGTCGTACAAACCACTTCATGTTAAATCTTTAACATGAAATTTTGTATCTTAATCTGTGGTTATACTTGTTTGAAAAAATATTTTGCCTATCAGGATGTCTGTAGTTCTACTGTTTGTATTGAGATTTGCTTAACTGCTTTCACTAGCTGACATTAATAAGAATTACAGGTTATCGAGCATATGGAAGAAGATCAAGCATGTTTGTTTGGAGATGTAGTGCTGAGTTATTTTTGTCCAAAGGTTCTTATTGTTTCCACCCCAAACTACGAGTATAATGCAATACTTCAAAGATCTAATCCATCAAATCAAGAAGAGGATCCTGATGAGACATCCCAGTCGCAAGCTTGCAGATTTCGCAACCATGACCATAAGTTTGAGTGGACGCGGAAGCAATTCAATCATTGGGCATCTAACCTAGCCAGAAAACACAATTACAGCGTTGAATTCAGCGGAGTTGGGGGATCCGCTGATGTGGAACCAGGGTTTGCTTCTCACATGGCTGTCTTTAGGAGGAGCGTTCCGCTTGGGACCGATAATCACCCTAACCCGGTGGATTTAATTCGGCAGTACGAGGTTGTATGGGAGTGGGACAGATCCAACAGGTAAAGATGTACTCACTAAATTATGCACAATAGTCTTTCAATCTATATATCAACTAGAAGTAGGTTAAATAGATAGTCTTGTATTTAAGAATTTCAGAGTTGTGTTATAATATGAAGTAGAATACATAGTAACATTAATGAGATGAAGGCATTTTGTTGCTGCTAATTATAGGCCAAGCCTTGTAGGCATTTTGTTTAGTGTGGGCCTATGTTGTCATAGAAACATTTTGGTATTTAGAAACACATGTTTAGAACCAATGATGATTTATAAGATTGTTGAAGACAATGTTTTTAGAATCAGACTCATTATTGAATCAAAAAAAAATTGCAAGTTGATGGTTTGATGGTTGAACCATCATGCCATCAACATTATTGTAAGAGGGAGGGGGTGGGACGGTGGAAAAAAGAAAAAAAGAAACATAAAGGTTGACGTTAGGGGGAGGAAAAGTGCGGCTGCATGGAGGAAAAGTGAGGCGGGGTGTCAAAAAAATCGCAAAAAATGATTGTTATGATTTTTTTCATGGAAATCGTTTTTCATTTTTTTTTTTTAACTTCCACGGCACAAATCACTTTTCACTTGCTGCCTTTTTATTTTCATTTTTTCTTTCTCACTTTTACACGTCAATTTTTTTGCCCTCTTTTGTTGCATGTTGACTAATGAAATCCTTTTTATTTTTTATTTTTTGTTACATGTTGACTAAGAAAACTTGGTACATTTTACGTGAAAAAGAAGTATATTGTATGCACACTATGCCTACAAATCATTTGACATCAATTTGATGAGAATCATCCATTTCTCATTACCCCTCATGCATGCCTAAGGATTAATTACCTAAACTTATGTTAAAAGAATCTAAGTATATCCTTAAGCAAAATTGGTTTAACCTTAAAGAAAATCCATTTCTAACTACAGGAAGGTGCATTTGTTTGAACACTATGCCCACCTATTATTTGAGATTAATTGATGAGAGCAATCCATTTCTAACATGTATTTTAAAGGGAGAATTGTGCTCGGCTAGGCTTCATAATTGAGGTAAGGTCCTCCTAGCACTCATGTTTAGATACAAACTCAATGAAAGAGTAGAAATTGAGAGAAATGTTATTGCCTTTAAAAAATCCCTAAAATAGCCTTAACCATTAAATTAAAAAACTAATCGGTCATCTCACCTTTCTTATTCTTTTTTTGACTCTTTCACCATTCTCTTACTTATTTAGTAGAACTAAGTTGAATGATTTCCCAATTATTTTTTTCCAAGAGAGATAAATGGTTAAAAATTATTATTGTCAAATGTATTTTTGAAGTAAATAATTTTTAAATACCTCATCAATTTTTTTTTTCAAACTTACATAATATATAATAAATGTTTTTTTAAATACTTTGGAAACTTATATAATATATAATAAATATTATTCTTTATTTCAAGCTTACATTATTTCTCATAAATATCAAACAATTTTTAAACACCTCATAAAATATTAGTATTCTTTGTTTGTTCTAACTTGCAAATTAGACTTCATCAATTTTTTTTTTTAAACTTATAGAATATATAATAAATATTTTTTAAATACTTTAAAAAATATTTTTTTTGTTTCTTAGTTACAAAATAATAAATATGTTGTACATTATTTCTTATAAGTCTTAATGGCATAGTTTGGTAAAAAAAAAAAAATAACGATAATCGTCTTAATGTCAAACTTAAGTTGTTTAAAAATAGTATAAAACTTATTAGGAGACTTGTACACCCTTGTACACTTGACACATTTCCCTTGTACAATTAGTATAACCTTGCATAGTGGTACATATTCCATATCCCTCCTAAGTTATGTGTTCATATAGGTGTGTTAACCATATTTTTAATGATTTGGTTAAGAAAATGGTGGATGACTTAATCCATAGAAAAACACTTCAAAAATTTCTTAATGTATGTTAATTGATGTACTAAAACTCCATTTGAAAAATGCTCAATTTACAGGTCGAGACAATTTTTTTTTTCAAGATCTTTTATCTCAAATTCATTTTTTAAAAATGTAATTTGTTGTTCTTATGTGCTCTTTAGGAGTCCCAACAAGATTTGAGTCATCAACATAAAACTCATTTTTGAAAATTGGAAGGTCAAAAAATGAAAAATTGCGAATTATGCAGAGGAAAAGACAAGAGAGAAAAGACAGAAGGCCAAAAGATTTCTGATTTCTTAATAAAAATTTATGAACATATGGGGTTATTCACATACCCTATTTTAGCAGGTATTCGCTAAGGCGATTATACCTCATACACCCAAATTGCTTTAATCCATACAAGGATTGTTCTAAATTAATTGAGTACATGCTATGAGGCTTTGTACTATTTGCTTCAGGCAATTTAAATCATTTAGGGATTTTCATGTATATATCATTATCTATGGATTCATATAAATATGTTGTAATAACATGCATGAGACACATATTTAGTCTTTTTGAGACTGCTAAGCTAATTAAGAAATGAAATGTGATTATGCCCATTATAAAAGAATATGTTTCCTCGTAGTTAATACTAGGTCTCTGTGAGAAACCTTGTGCTACTAATTGAACTTTCGTACAAATACCCATTTGTACGCAACAGACTGTACATCTTTAGGCGTTTGGACTATGAGTCCAAAAACTTCTCATTTTGTTCACGAGTTTAACTATGTTTGCATAGCTTGTTTCCATTTTGACTAATAATTTTTCTGTCGACATTCTTTTATATTTCGTGGTTTGAGATCTTCATCATTTTTTATGATATCATAGGCTACTTGAAAAGTGAAAATATTGTTAATAACAATATTACTTCGATCCCATTTTTCCCCTATGTGCACATAACTTATTGAGATCTTACAATTTTCAGGTACCTGTGCCCTTTAGGGGCCACTTGTTTAATATGTGCCTTTTTAGGGGCTTTCTGCATTGTTTGTGCCTATTTTTGGGGTTTAGATTTATCAATTTTAGACTAATCAATCATTCTGATGGCCTCTTCTAGGGTGCTAAGTTTTCCTTATGTTTTTTTCTTTTGGGGAATTACATCCTTTAAGTCGACAAGTCTACTACGTTTTAAGCATATCTTAGATTCATTTGTTAACTGTCCTATAAGGACATCAATCCATGTTGGAGTATGTGTAGTCGAGATATGTGACTTTGTCACTTTCTTTGTATCAATGAATGCATTTGGTAAATGATTTGCAAGATTTTGCAAATGAATGATCCTTCAAACTTCTAGTTCACATTGATTTGTACAAGGATCAAGATGGGGCATAGTAAATGCGTTCCAAATATTTATTTTTTCATTCTTCTGGAATTAGTTTTCTCCCCCTAATGGCGAGAAAATACTCTCATTAAAATTGATAATCCATAAAGTGGGTTGTAAAAACATTGCCTATCAAAGGTTTAAGATATTTTATGATATATGGAGAATCAAAACTTACATAAATCTTAAGTACGTTTTCATTGGGGACCCATTTTAGTGCATTGTGTAGGTGCAATTGGTGCCTATATTGCACAACCAAAGATTTGTAAGTGAGAGATATTTGGTTGTTTTTCAAGTACAAGTTGTGAAGGGGAGTATTCATGGTAAGTTGTAAGTCGAATACAGACTAAAGCTTTCAATATACATAATAGCATGTCCCTAGGAAAAACTAAGTGATTTGGTTTTCATTAGTAATGGTCGAACTATTAATTAAAGATGTTTGATGAAAGATTATGCTAAACCATTTTGGGTATGAGTATGAGCAACATGATATTCAATATTCAATATTTTGCTAACATTATCAAGACGTATTGTTTTGATTGAATAATTTGGAAATTGTGCTTGTAATCTGATCATTTGTACAAGGAGCCTGATAAAGATAACATTATGTGTAGAAATGAGACAAACATGTGACCACCTAGTAGAGGCATCTATTAAGATCATAAAATAACAAAATGGTCCACATGGCGGATAGATAGATCCACATATGTTCCCATGTATTTTTTCTAAAAAGATTGATGACTTAGATATGACTTTAGGAAAAGATGGTATGACTATCAATTTACCTTGTGAATAGGCAACATATGAGTATTCATTGGACTAAAAAATCTTTTGGTTCTTTAGTTGATGCTCATGTGAGTGTTCTATTATTTGACGCATCATTGAAAACCTTGGGTGACCTAGCCAATCATGCCAAAGGATAAAAGCTTTTGAGTCGTTGAATTTCTGGTTCTAATTTTATCTCTTAATGCTTTTTATAGATAATGAGTTAAAAAATGTTTTATTTAATATATTTTTTTTATTTTTATAAATAAAAATAATATAGTACCTAATTTCACCAATTTTAAGAAATATAATTGTATTTCTTTAGTTTTTCATTAACTATTTAATGAAAAATTAATTCTTTTAAATGAATGAATTATTGTATTAAATAAATAAAAATAAATAATTTTATTATAAAATTCAATCTCAACAAAAACCAGTTTAAAATAGATTTTGCTTTTATATACTTTATATAAATTAATTAAAATAGTTTTAATTTGTAATTTTAATTTTATTATATGAAGAAGCTTGTGATAAAAATTTTGATATAAAGCAAGACAAATTTTACAATAAATTATTTAATAATAAAATTCTTTATTTTATAAACAGGATAAATATGAAATAAAAATTTATAATTTTTTTTAAAAGAAATTCATTAAAACCAAATATCATAATCAATATATATGTCCTCCATCAATTATATATAAATTTAAATAAAAAATTTATTTTAATTGATTTTTTCATTTCTCAACTTTTTAAATGTTACTTTTCATAAAAATAAATTATAAATATTTACGATATTTTTTATTTATTTTTAATAAAAATTGAAAAATATCGAAAATTTTTAAATGGGGCAAAGCTAGATAGATATAGGAATTTTCTATACTCACCTTGCCCCATTAAAATTTTTTTTGGGTGATGATGAAAATAGATATAAATAAATGGGAACCCACCTCGATGTCATCCATGCTTATGTTTATTTCCTTTTGTAGGAAAAGAAATAAAAGAATGAAAGATAAGAGAATAAGAATCATGAGATTGAAGTCTTTAGTTTATAATCAAGAACAGAAATAATCACGAAGTTGATTACTTTGAAAGCGTTTATACTTATGGTAAAGGAAAGCGAATGAAGTGTATAATTTTATCATACTATCCTTATTCACTTTATTTAAAATTTATAATTGTAATGAATATTTTCCCATCACTTTTAAAATAGATTCTAGGAAAAAGAATTCATATTATTTTAAAAAACATTAAATAATTTATATTATTTTAAATATTCAAATATTTATTATTATTTTATTTTAAATATTTTGGTATAAAATATATTATAATATTTAAATATTTGATCATTATTTTAGTGACAAGGGCATTATTATCTGACCAAAATTGAATGGAGGAGGGGAGAGGAGACCTATTCTCCAACTGCTGTGGATCCTACACACTTTGTGACTCTTAATGCCAAATAAACAGCAAGAATAAAAAGAATCAATAACCAATAAAAGATATACAAATATTCAACACTTCTGCCTAATTATGTAACTTTAGACTAAAAAGTGAACCCACCCTTATGACAGTCTCCAATATCAACAATTTGTCTCTCATCATGTTAAATTACTAAAATAAGATCAAACAAAAGCATGTTGCGTTTGATTAACCATTGTCAAATTTTCTAAAAAGGAGCACCACATTTAGTGAAACAAAAATTCCACAATACAGAGTCTCTAGTGTAGGAAATAATTTTTAAAAATTAGGACAAATTCATTCATTCTTTTTTTTTTTTTTGTCCGCAGGTTAAGAAAACAAAGAAAAAAAAAATAATAAAAATAACAATCCTTTCCTCACTTTTGAGATGATCAAATAACAATCCTTAAATTTTTTTCAAGAACAAAAACACCTAAAAAGAAAACCCTAACATTATATTTGGTTCCTACAAAGTATTAAAGTTATGTTCGGTTATTGAAAAGTAGTAAGAAAAGAAAAGAAAAAAAATACTAAGGAAAATGATTTCTTATATTTGGTTTCACTATAGAAAATACAAAAGAAAATCAAATATAATTAAAATTAGTTAGAATTTTATGTATTTTAAAATTATTTTATCCTTATACAATAGAGAAAATTAAGTGAAATAAATTTAAAAAGCATATAAAATTAATTTATTGACTTTGAATTTTTTTTTTCTTTCCTTTAATTGTTCCTCTCTATTTTCTTTCTCTCACATTTTCCATCAAAATTTTCAAGAACCAAACATAGTCTAAGGAAAGAAAAAAAAATACTAAAGAAAATGATTTTCTCATATTTGGTTGTCTTATGAAAAATGCAAAAAAGAATAAAGTATAATTAAAACTAATTAAAAATTTATATATTTTTAAATTATTTAATATTTATATGGATGAATTAAAATAAATGAAACGAATTTGAAATAGCAAATAAAAATAATTTATTGGTTTTAAATTTATTTATTTTTTATTTTCATTCACTTTTTATTTTCTTATATTTTTTCTCTTTATTTTTTTCCCTTATATTTTCCCTTAAATTTTTTGAGAACCAAACAGCCTAAAAAAAAAGATCTTGGAACAAAAAATAAAACAAAATTTAATCATCTATACATTCCTCATTTTTCTTTGTAACTAAGGTACATTTTTGTTATTTTTATTTTTATTTTTTATTTTTGACTCAAGTAACTTGCTTTTAGATTTCAAATAATTTGTTTTTTATTTTTATTTTTTGTTGACTTATTACTTATTTGTTAATTTATTTGATTGATATAAAAAGTTATAATATTTGACTTTTTCTAAATGATAAAGCGAATCATTATAACTAAAGTGAATCTTTTGATTTTTTTTACTTCATAATCCTTAATAGAAATATAATATTAAAAAAGAATCAAAACTCAATATTTAACATTATTCAACATTATTTTATCTTAAGTTTTATTTAGAATTAAATAAAAATAAACAAACACCTAACAAGTAAGAGATTGAAATAAAGAGAAGAATCTTGTAGCTGAAATAGATTAAAGTTATCGATTGAGGGAGATAATGTAGTTGCTTCTTCTTGTCACAAGTATGGCGAAAGGAGAGGTGTCACTCTAAGGGTAGATTTGGAAACTGAAACAAAAGTTGGATTCCTTAACTAAGAATCTATTTTCAGGTTTTTATTTCTATTCTACATATACGAATGTAAGGTTGGAATAATAATTTGGTTTTATTTCAATGTTAAGTGAAAATGGGAATGAAAATGAAAAAAATAAAAATAAAAATTATCAATAATATCTAGTTTAAAATAATTTTTTATTTTTATTTAAAAAATTTCTTGAGAGTATTTTTTTTTTCTGCTAAGTAATAAAAACCTATTTGGGAATTTGATTTAAAAATAAAATCTCATTTAAAAATTTATATCATTGTTTGGTTGTTGTTCTTTAAAAACAAAATAACATAGAGAATGTTCTTCTAATATTTTTTTTTTCACTAGAAAAAATGAATTTCAAACTAAGCGAGACTTTGTATTGAATTTTTTTAATAAGTTTAATAATTTTTAAAAATAATTTAAAACTCAATATATATATATATATATATATATATATATATATATATATATATAATGGCTATAAAAAATAATAGACATAATTAATATTTTAAATTCTTTAATGAATTTTATAATTTTTAGAATAATTTGAAATTAAAAAAAGATTAATTAATTATAGATTAAATAAAATAATTCAGAATATCATCTTTATAATTGAGTAATAAATGTATGCATATAATAAAAAAATTGACTCATTTATACCTTAAAAAAATTAAATTTTATTTGTTTTAATATTCATTTAAAATAGAATATTATTTACAATGATTAATTTTGAATAATTATTCTTTATTTTTAATAAAATAAATAATTATGCTTTTATAAGATGTTAATATCCATATTTTATAATATTAATAAAATCATATAAAAGTATTAAAAATTATTAATTTTGAATTATTATTATTTGTTTTTAACAAAATAAATAAATTAATGTTAATATCTATATTTTTATAATATTTATAAAAAAGTATAATTTTTGACTTTATTATATTATTAATATTCATATTTTATTAAAAACTTTTTATTTTTAATTTATTTGTAATTAAAAAATTGTTTTTTATTTTTAATAAGACATGATTTAAAGAATTTAGTTTACGTTTTATAAATTGAATTTATAATTTGTACATTTTACAAAATCAAAATAAAAAATTATTTTTAAAAACAACTTACCTAAAAAAGACTTTAACTTTTTAATTTTTAAAAATAATTTGCATTAGGGAATAAATTCCTCATAATTGGATCTATTGAAATCGTTTTTGATTTTATTCTCATCATAATTTAAATTATCCAAATATAGGAATGAAGAAAGGAAAAAGAATGATGTCCATTCTTACTTCTCATTCTCACGTATCAAACATGCAACTGTCCCAGGTTGTTTCGAGTCCTAACACGTCGGAATTGTTTTGGGTCCTACCAATATATTTGATTCCACAACTAAGTAAAGTGAACACGGGAATAAGGAAAAAGGGGGTGAGCTCCTACCTTTTGATTCCTAGTGATAGAATCAAATTAGTATACGTGTCCTTAAAAGTCGCACAGTGACCAAATAGTCTTTGGTTTTGAAAAATTGAAAAATTAATTTTTAAAAATAATTTGCATTAGGGAATCAAAATATCTCATAATTGGATCTATTAAAATCATTTTTGAATTTATTCTCATCATAATTTAAATTATCCAAACATAGGATTGAAGAAAGGAAAAAGAATGATGTCCATTCTTACTTCTCATTCTCACGTATCAAACACTCAACTGTCCCAGATTGTTTTGGGTCCTAACATGCCAGAATTGTTTTGGGTTGTACCAATATATTTGATTCCACAACTAAGTAAAGTGAACATGGGAATAAGGAAAGGGGGTGAGTCCCTACCTCTTGATTCCTAGTGATAGAATCAAATTAGTATACATGTCCTTAAAAGTTGCACAGTGACCAAATAGTCTTTGGTTTTGAAAAATTGTGGAAGAACTATTCGCCGACCATGTGTTTCCTTCAAGTTTCTCTTCCCCATGAAAATTGCCTTTTATCATCAACCATGAAAAAGGCATTCAACATGTTTGTGAAAGAATAACTTCTAACTTTGTAAATATGAACTATTAAATGAATGTAGAGGAATTTAGAAACAATTAATTTTAGGTTTTGGGGTTGTTTTTGTTAAATTTAATATATATTAGTGAATGATTTAGGTTGATTTTAAGTTAAATTATATTTAAATTATTTACTTAGAATTTATTACTTAATTTTTATTTTAGGTATTAAGATTGTGTGATAAAATTAATTTAAAAATTTATTTTAAATTATTAAATTGACATATTTATTCTTATAAATTATAATTAGGGTAAAGGATGTCGAATTACAATAGGGGATATGAAGTAGTAATACAAGAGATCCTAAAGGTAACTAGGATAAATAAAGGTAAAAAAGTAAAATAAAGTTATATATTTAAGAATAAATTAATTGTTTTCATTTATTACTTAAAGTTGATTTTGACTTTAAATTATACTATAAAGTTATTTTATTAATTATATTTAATTTACTTAATAACTTAATTCAAGTTATTAAATTGATTTACAAGACAACCACTTTGTCTTATTCTTTACTTTTTTACTTTAGTTAAAAAATAAAGAAACAATTATTATTTTAACATAAACTAAGTCGTATCACTTATGAGATACTATTTTCTTAAATAGAGCCTGAATTATTTCTAGAATAAATTAAAAAAATCACTCATTTATTTTTACTGATGTGTTAAATCTAGTTTTTGAATTTGTTTTAAAAGTAATATCAAATATGATTTTTTTTTTTTTGTTAAAACGAATGGACAAATCCACGAGATAAGCGTAAGAAGAAATTGAATATACCCAAATATATCATATAATGGGTATAGCTAATTAACCCTTGATTTTTTTTTAAAGATATTTAGGGTTTATTTGATAACTATTTTCTAGAATTAAAAACATATTTGACAATCAAAAATTATTTTCTATTTTTTGTTCTTAAGAATATAAAGTAAGATATTTTTAGATAATATCTTTTAATTATTTTTTATTGTTTCACTTATTATTTGATGTCTGTTTTAAAAAATAATTATACAAACATGTGGAATGATTAAAAATAAAACATTAGTTATTTTTAAAATATATTTAAAAATATTAAAAATAAGTTAAAAATATTTTAGATTTTCAAACAAACTTTTCTTTTACAAATATATGAAAATAGTTTTAATTTTTTTTTGTAAAACCTATTTTTTAGAACTGTTTTTGAAAACAGTTACCAAGCCCTTGGTTTTGACAATTTTTTTTTTTTGTTGATAAAAGTGGCTATATTTAAATGACTCTCGTATCATATCACCACATGGGAACTATTGGAAACTCGATTGTGGCTTAATTTATTTTATTGTTATTTTAAAAAGAACTTTTGAATTTCAAAAAGCCAATTCAAACATGCTTAGGAAGAGAGAGGAATTAGTTAAGCTAATTCACTGTTTTTTTTTTTTTCACTAGACACTAAGCATGATATGAAAATTAAAGGAAGGAGGGGACAATGAAATGGGGTTTAATCATAGCTAAATAATCGTACACTTTGATAGGGATAGAAGAAAGAGAGGAGTAGAAAGAACGATTTAAGAGAAAAGAATGTGATTGCGGCTAAAACTTTTGCCTTTCCACCTGTGTTTGGAGAGGACCCAGTTGAATAGCCAACCCAGTTGAATGGCACAACAGCTGGGAAGCAAGGGAAGAGTGGTGGTGGCAGTAGCCCACTTGGGTAATTGAGTTGTTAGGACGCTGATTGATGTTCTCTACTAAGAGAGGAGTCATCACTATTCTGTGAATCATAAAAAAGGGAAAGATAGTTCCACCATAGCGTTCTCTTTTAATAAAGGCTAGTGCAGTGGCACAGCACACTTAGGATGTTGATTGATTAGGAATTTATTTGAAAAGAGTGAGATTGTGTGTATTGATTTAAAAATAATTACTAATTTGATTTTTTTCGATTTTTTCAAAAGGGTCACACTGACAAATAAAAGAGACTCAAAGGAATAAAAATGTTTTTGGGAAACAAAGATTTTTTTTGAAATGGTATTATCTCTTTCTTAGGGGTAAAGCCTTCTTATATTGAGGAAAAATTATGCAAGGAAGGTTTAAAATTACAATCCCAAGATTAGGTATTTACAATGGAGGTATAACAAGCAAATTCCTAAAATCATACAATGAGGTCAAGTATAGAATCTAATAGAAAAAAAAAAAAACTAATATCATGCCAAACAATCTCCCAAGATACTACATTTGACATCCTCCCTCAAATTGATGCTAGTGAATTGATAAGCATCAATTTATCAAGTAAGAGTTCATGTCGTATTTTTGTCAAGGACCTCATAAAGATATTAGCAGTTTAAAACTTTGTGGATACATGGGGTAGTGTGATTGTGCGATTAGCATATGCATCTCAGATGTAGTGATAATCTACTTCTATGTGTTTAATTCATTAAATCATGAAGAATATGATTTGCAGTAATTTGAATGTTACTCATCTTATCAACATATAGAATTGTAAGATTTGTTGGAGGGAAAACCAATTCAAATAGCAATCAATGAAGCTAGAAAATTTTAGAACAAGCAGATGACATAGCTCTATATTTTGCTTATGTAGAAGATTTAGATATGTTCTCTTGTTTATTGCATTTCCATGAAACAAGAGCATCACCAAGATGCATAGAAAGATCATTGGTGCTAATATCATCTATTGTTTATTGCATTTCCTAATGATGATTATATCATCTATATAAACAAGAAGAATGGTGATACCAACAATAGAACAATGAAGAAACATAGAAAGATCATTGAAACTCTTACCAAAATCCAACTTATTCACCAATTGGTGAAATTTATCAAACTATGAATGCAGGGTTTGTTTCATTCCATTAAGATGACATTGTAGATGACATACATGAATTTTAGAATAAGATCTTACTCTAGCAGGACGACTGATGTAGACCTCTTCTTGAAGATTACCATGTAGGAAAGTGTTTTTAACATCCATTTGGAAAAAGGGCCATCCTTGTGAACCTACAATGGCTAACAAAGTTTGAACAGTTGCCATTTTGGCAATTGGAGCAAATGTGTTATGATAATTGATCCCATATTCTTACCAATTTCCAAGAGCAACCATATGAGCTTTATAATGATCTAAAGGTCCATTAGGTTTCTATTTAATTATGTAAGCTCATTTGCCCCCAATTAACCAACACTAATTTGGATAATGAAAAATTTCCTAAGTATGATTTTTTTTTTTTTGTCAAAGCCTCTAATTCTTTATTCATAGTCGTTTGCCAATGTGAATGTTTAACTTGTGAATACGAATTTGGAATGTCAATGGAGGATAAGATAGTCACGAGAGACAAGTAATCAAGAGGTTTAATTTGTCAAGTGGATCTTCGAAGAGGAGGTGCAACCATCATATTGGTTGTCTTGGATGATTCAAGACTTGGATCAAGGTAAGGAGAAGTTTCTTGATGAGGCCTTCTATTTCTTGACTACTAATTATGCTCTCCGCTAATGTGCTACCCTAGATTTAAACCTTGCGACATTAGAAGTGCCATGGTTAAAGTCATGAAGATAAGAACATGAAGATGGAGGAGTGGGAACATGAGTATTTTGAAATTTCCATATATATATATTCAACAAAAATGAAATTTCAAGAAATGTGAGTGTTATGAGTAATGAGATCATAATAAAGGAAACCTTTGCGATATTTGCATACATAAGAAAAGCACATATAGTAGACTATGTAGTCAATTTATTCTTGTCTAATGAGGGAAGATGAGCATAACTAAGACATCCAAAAACATGTAATTGAGTGTAGTAAGGATGTTGGTTATACAAACTGAAGTATGGAGACTCATTATGAAGCTTAAATGATGATAAACAATTAATTTAATGCACAACTATTAAATAAATTGAGAAGGTATTGATGCAATAAAACCATTAAATAAATATAAATATTTACTTTCATCTTTATTTTTATAATAATTATATGATAATAAGTATGAAAATAATATAAATTAATTAATATAATAATTTTGAAAATAATAAGATATATGAATAAAATTAAATATTATATTTTTTCTTTAATCTTAAATATATATTCATACTTACATATTATATATGTTTTTAAATAAAAATGAACTATTATTAAAAATTTTAATTATATATATTCATTATTTTTTATAATTAATTTTATTTTTATATAATGTATAAATTATTAAATTATATATTTATGACATCATCAATTTAATTGCAGTTTAACCAATGGTTTGACCATTGAATCGTGAAATGATAACTTTTCCAGTTCAATGATTATGAAAACATTGCTTTCCCCAAACATCAATATGAATTCGATCAAAATGATTTTTAAAATTATTTTTATGGATTGGAATGGGAAGAGTCTTGCTTTTACCAAGTTTGCAACTATCACAAGTAAAGAACATATCTAAAGAATCAACAAAAAATCGGCGTTAAATATTATTTTATAATTTTTAAAATTATTAAATAGTTCAACTTATATTATTTTCATGCTAGTTATTAAAAAAACCTAAATGTGGAGTTAAATATTTATATTTATTTAAAAATTTAAATAAGTGGAATTTAAAAAATAAAAAACAATGATATTTTATAGATTAATTTGTAGTATACTTTTTAACAAATGAATGAATAGCCCACTTTATATGATGTATATAAAAAAATAATTCTCCTTAAGATATATTTTCTTTTTTAATTTAGTAGATTTTAAAAAATAGGGAAAAAATGAGAATTATTTTCAAAAAAGAAAATAAAAATTTAAACATGATCTTTACACCAAACTGGGTAAAAAGAAATGGAATGAGGAGAGTTTACTACTAGAAGGAAAAAAAACAAGAAAAGAAAGGAAGACAACATGCATGGCATAATTAAATAGTTTTGCTTGGTTAGGTGGCAACCCACTTTTATGCTTAAGGGTAGTGTTGGAAGCATGTCCAAAGTTACAATTCCGGGAATTATTTTTCCCAAAATATAACCATTTTTTTTAGATTCTCAATCCATCAATATTTTTCAAATACATATTCCATCGTTTAAAATCCAAATCATGCGATCTTTATCATCAAATCATGGATGAAGATGAAGGTGGAGCAAAGCTGAAAATTTCATAAAAAATTGAACTTTTCAAATTTCGAAGATTTAAAAAATATAAAAGCAATCCTTTTGCTCCAGATTTTCAAAAACAATTGTGGATGCAAAATGATCTAAAGGACCATTGAAAACCTAATTTTGGAAATCTAACCCTCCATTCTTTTTTGACCACATTTGGACTAAAATACCTTTTTTTTCTTGTAAAAATAACTATTTCTTTTTAAACCTATATGTAAATACTTGAAATAGTAAAATACATTAATGTAAAAAATGGGTTACTCTTCATGAAAGACTATGAAAGAAGTTAAAATCACAAATATGAGGATTATTTCATTCTTTTTGACCAATTAATTCTTCCAAATATTCTTGAAAAGCATATAGGATTACTCATGTTGAATAGAAATTAATCAAAACTCTTATTTTGAAATCTAAACATGCATCTTTATATTCTTACTTTCTATGTATTTGAACTAGTTGCAAATAAATTATTGAAGGTTTCATACTAAACCGTCTACAATAAAGTTAATGATTGAAGAGTCTTGCTTTTACCAAGTTGCAACCATCACAAGTAAAGAACATATATAAAGAATCAACAAAAAATTGGAGTTAAATATTATTTTATAATTTTTAAAATTATTAAATAGTTCAACTTATATTATTTTCATACAAGTTAATTAAAACACCTAAATGCATGGTTAAATAGAAATGGAATGAAGAGAGTTGACTTTTAGAAGGAGAAAAAAAGAAAAAGAAAAGGATATGCATGGCATAATTAAATAGTGTTGCTTGGTTAGATGGCAACCCACTTTTATGCTTAAGGGTAGTCTTGGAAGCATGCCCAAAGTTACAATTCTAGGCATGATGTGAGAATTATTTTTCCCAAAATATAACCCACTTTTTTAGATTCTCAATTCATCAGTATTTTTCAAATAATGCACTTTTACATGATTCCCCTAATATGGTTATATATATTCCATCGTTTAAAATCCAAATAATGTGATCTTGATCATCAAATCATGGATGAAGACGAAGGTGGAGCAAAGCCGAAAATTTCATAAAAAATTTCGAATTTCAAAGTTTTAAAAAATATAAAAGCAATCCTTTTGATCTAGATTTTCAAAAACAAATGTGGATGCAAAATGATCTCATTTCAAATAGGGTTATTTGATTAAAAGGACCATTGAAAACCTAATTTTGGAAATCTAACCCTCCATTCTTTTTTGACCATATTTGGACTAAAATACCTTTATTTTTTCTTGTAAAAATAACTATTTCTTTTAAAACCTATATGCAAATACTTGAAATAGTAAAAAACATTAATATAAAAAATGGGTTACTCTTCAAGAAAGAATATGAAAGAAGTTAAAATCACAAAAATGAAGATTATTTCATCCATTTTAACCAATTAATTCTTCCAAATATTCGTGAAAAACATATAGGATTACTCATGTTGAATAGAAATGAATCAAAACTCTTATTTTGAAATCTAAACATGCATCTTTATATTCTTACTTTCTATGTATTTGAACTAGTTGCGAATAAATTATTGAAGGTTTTATGCTAAACCATCTTCAATAAAGTTAATGTCCTTTTGAGCCTTTGTGCACTTAAGGATAGAGTTCCTACAACCATTCTTAAAGATGTGTCCTTTCTAAGAAAAATAACAATCTAGCAAAAAAAAAAAAAAAAAAAAAAAAACTCTTAATAGGCCAGGGTTTCTCTAAAGAGAGAGCTTCTCTCTCTAATAAGTATTTATCAATTACAAGTTTAAAATATTTTTTTTATATAATAGCAACACATGAAAAACCAAAAATGCCTATTTCAAAGTTTTCACTTGCATTGTAAATTCGTGGTTCTTGATTCTATTACATTCTCAAATTACTTTGAATAATTTCTCAAACCCATTTTTCTTTGCAAAATATTTTCTATAAGCAAGGTATAAATTTGGTGCATTACATCAATAAGAAGTTGTTATTGGGTTTTGATGGTAATTTTACTTTTAGCTCTTGATCAAAACAAGAACATTCCATCCAATTCCTATAGTCTAATTGACGTAGATAAATGATGAACATTTCGGAATGCAATGTCATAATTGCACTCCAAAATAATAGAATATATTAAACTAAAACCCAAAACTTGTTAGATAGCTTGTACGTGAGTCCTACAATAATGATCAATTCAAGGAAATTAAAAGGTTGTCTACCTTATTGTTTGACCATTTATATTCTTCTTAGATCTTTTGCCCATCCATATATGTATCATCACTTACTAAAAAGACAATTTTTTTTTTAGATAAAACACATCCCCCTCATAATACATATATATGTATATATAGTAACAATAATAATAATAACAATAACAACAACAACACTAATAAAAATAAAAGATTTTTCAAATAATTTTCTTTGGATGAAACTACTCAACTTAGATTTCTATGATGATACATGGCCAACCAAGAGTCTCAGTGATTATACATTAATGCCAATTTCCACATTTTCTTAGCAAACCCCGTAAACCCAATACACTATATGCTTGTATCCCTATTGTAGATCTTAGGATTCTATGCACAAGCAAATTAAAGTTTATAATGCATGAACCTTAAATCCATTAATTCTCTTGGAATTAAGAGCACTTACTATCTAAGATATTAGTTAAGCTTATCACTTTATGACAATCATTAATTTAGAGTCCCTATCCAACACAACAAACCCTAATGTTTAAGTTGAGAGCTCAAACACTCCTATAACTAAGTCAAGTCACACTATAAATATAACAACCACTCCTATAGTTACCATTGCAATTGCCACTTGGTTACTACAGTGATGATGACAAACCTGAATGTGATTGTTTATGCAACAAAGGAAAGGTAAAGGCTATTATAAATATATGATTTTATATAGGATTTATAGAGGGAGAAGGAAAAAGTGAGAAAATTGTTATGCCAATGGAAGCATCTATGTCAAAATATTAATGGAAGAACATAAAATAAAACATCCTCATATAAAGGTACATGAGATTTTAATGTGGTTAACCTTGCCTACCTTCATTAATGAGAGATAGCATTTCACTATACGATAAGGAATATTATAGAAGATAAAAATAGAAAAAACTATTGGGTCTCGAAACATATCACTTTTCCTCCCTCTTTATTTCTACCCTAGATTGTAAGCCTTTTTGCTTCTTCAATGTCTCTCACTCTTCTTGACATTTATACCTTGGCGAGGCCTCTTGTTCCATTGAGTGTCTCTTGCTTTTTGTCACAAGCCCATTTCTCTCTCAAAACTTTCTCCCCTCATGACCTATAATATTTACAAAAATATTTCTACTAGCTTTTCTTGTTATATAAGAAATCTAATTATAATGACATAAATTTAGGAAATATTTTATATAATATTCCTTTTACAAAAAGAAATATATTCCAATTAGGGATTTGAGACACCTCCCAAATATAGAAAACCAATCATAATGAAGATTACTCCAAAATATTCACGGGATTTCTTGTAGTACTCCTATACTTTCAATTGACATCCTAGAGTTGACTATCTTGATTTTCTTAACAATCACCGTTGATTGTTCCTTATAGTTTGAATACTTTCCTTTAACAATGACATCGAGTTTTCCAATTATTCTAATTTCTTGCCTCGCTTATAACTATCTCTACTTAAGTTCACTGGATAATTCTCTAAAACTGTTGTCATTAATTTTGCTTTGAATTCTAAAGCATACAGAGATCATGTTGATCCTGTATTGATTAGGCAACGTGAGGGTCTATTTCTTCCATGTGAAATCAACCAAAAGATGTATAATTGCCGACAAACTTCTTTTTCAACCAAAATACAGAGATCATTTTTCCTACTTTTTAATATCATTGGACTCCAAAGAAGCATTCATTAGAGGCTCTCTATTTGATTTCTCTAAAAATGGCTTTGCAAGTAATACAAGTTCATCTGGTCACGATCATCATCAGCATCATCTCCTTGGTATTCTCATTGAAGGAAACGAAAGCATCCACAGCCAAGCCTGGTTGCCCAGAGACATGTGGGAATCTTGCCATTGTTTATCCATTTGGTATTGGAGAAGGTTGCTACCTTGACAAACGTTTTGAGATCACATGCAACAACTACTCCAATCCTCACCCTGTTCTCCGCCTCGACCAGAAAAAAGAAGCTGAAGTTTTGGATATGTCTCTGGAACATGTGAGAATCAGAGATTGGACTTCGCCTCTTTGTTATGCCAATAACGCATTGGAAGGGAAAAGCTATTCCCAGTTCACATTAGCGCCCCCCATGGAGCCTTTCAGTTATTCCCACACTGAAAACAAGTTGATAGGCATTGGGTGTGACATATTTGCTTACATTGGCGATTTCCATAGTACAAATTCCAGCATCAAAAACTTCATCAGTGGATGTGTCTCCGTCTGCAATGGTCAAGGCTGGTCTTGGATTGATACTAACTACTCCTGCTCTGGCATTGGCTGCTGCCAGACTACTTTCCCTAATGATCTTCCCAATTTTTATGTACGGGTTGGTAACATGAGCATCTGGCAAGAGGCCAGGGACTGGTCCTCCAATCAATGTGGCATTGTCCTCATTGCAGAGAATAACTTCTCTGGATTCCACCAATTTGACATCTCATTCTCCAATCAAAACATGAAGTACTTTTATCCTGCAGTGCTTAAATGGGAAATCGGGAACAAGTCCTGCCATGAAACACAAAAGAGAGGAGATTATGCATGTGGCCGCAACAGTCGTTGTGTTAATTCCAAGAAAGGCAGTGGATATAGGTGTCTTTGCAATCCAGGCTACCGCGGGAACCCCTATCTTCCAGATGGCTGCATAGGTATGTTTCTTTACTCTTGGCTTGGCGTTTGGATGTATTGTATCTCTACAACTTTGGTGACATCTCTTATTATTGGGGATCCCTCTTGTATAGGTCTCGTCAGCAGCAGTACTCCCACTAGAATTCCGAAGTAGAAATCATATCAATCTTGTATTTTGAAATCACCCGTTCAGAAAGAAGAATAAGATGCTTCTCTAAGAATATGAATTTATCCTGTTTGGAACTAAAAGACTGGAATTTTTTCCTTTGACACAACTGCCATCAACACTACCACTAGTAATGCCTTTGGCAATTAATGTTAAGAGCACAATCACTATTTGATATTTAGAGGGTGTTAGATAAAACTTAGGTGTTTATTTTTTGGTTGAATAGAAGAAGTCAAAATATTTAGCTTTTTCTATTGAGGTAAAAATAATATATTAATATCAAGCAACATAACTAAAACAAACCTACTGATAATAAGTTTATTTTAGTTATATTGATTGATATCAATAGGTTACTTTTAACTGAACATAAAAAATAAAATATTTTGGCTTTTTATATTCAACCAAAAAACAAACACCATCTTAGTATTTATTACTTAATGACTTAAATTAACTTTATATTAAATTATTCTTAAGTTGTTAATTTAAAATTTATTACTTAATTTTTAATTTAAGTATTAAGATTATTTAACAAAGTTAAAATTCATTTTACATCATTAAAATCACATACTTATTTGCTTTAATTTTAATTAATATTTATTTTCATTAATCTTAAATAATAAATTTGTTGGTCAGAAATCCATATTTAAAATATTGTTGATACATAAAGTATAAAACATTTATACTAAAAAATGAGTCATATATGTGAAATTATGATTGTAAAATATACTCTATCTAATATGAGTAAATACTTAAAATTACTTTTAATTTTAAGCTGTAATATTAAATTATTTTATCAAATATACTTAATCTAATTAATAAGTTAAATTGAGTTGATGTTAAGTCATTAAGTTGAGTTGATTTATCACACACCCTCATAGTGATTCACGAAACACCAACTCTACCACTTCCATGGAAGCAACACCCCTTCTGTTTCCCATCCCTCAGATTGAGGGACACCAACTGCATCACGCCACCACATCTACCACTGTAATGGGAGCCCCAACCCAATAATTTCCTATTAATTAGTTATTTTATTAATTTTTTTGTGTTCTTAAAAGATGTTGATGAGTGCATGGAGTCGAACAATACTCTTTGCCAAAAAGGAGCTGTTTGCACTAACACGAATGGTAGCTACTATTGCGACTGCCCATCTGGTTACTACAGAGATGATGACAAACCTGAATATGAGGGTGTACGCAACAAAGGAAAACTCAAGCCAGCTCTTCTTGTTTCTTCAGGTATAAAATTTTCCCACTGTCTCCCTCATGTTCATCCTCTTCTTGCTCTTGAGTTTGTTGTTAATTACGTACCTTTGTGGCTTATACATGCAGGAATAGTAGTCACTCTTGTTCTTCTCATCCTACCTTCTATTGGCTTTTGGTTGAATCAAGAACTTGAGAAGAGAAAGAAAAGCAAACTCAAGCAGATGTCCTTCAAGAAGAATGGTGGTCTTCTAATGCAACAGCAAATCTCTTCAAGTAGTATAGGAAGTAGCGTTGAGAAAACAACACTCTATACCATAGGAGAGTTGGAGAAGGCAACAGACAATTTCAATGCAGGTAGAGTTCTTGGAAAGGGAGGTCATGGTAAAGTATACAAAGGGATGCTATTAGATGGAAGCATAGTGGCCATTAAGAAATCAATTGTAGTTGATGAAAGGCAAGTCGTTGAGTTTATCAACGAAGTTTTCATTCTTTCACAGATTAACCATAGGCACATAGTGAAACTGTTAGGTTGCTGTTTGGAGAGTGAAGTTCCTTTACTGGCTTATGAATACATCTCCAATAACACTCTCTCCCACCATCTCCATAATGAGGACCATGCATCAACGTTGTCTTGGGAAAAGCGGTTGCGAATTGCAGATGAAATTGCAGGAGCCCTAGCATATTTACATTCATATGCTTCTACAGCTATCTTTCATAGGGATATCAAGTCTAGGAACATACTGCTGGATGAGAACTTCAGGGCTGTGGTTTCTGATTTTGGACTTTCAAGGTTAATTGCCCATGAAAAAACACACTTGAGCACATTAGTGCAGGGCACATTTGGTTACTTGGATCCAGAGTATTTTCGGTCGGGTCAGTTTACAGACAAAAGTGATGTATACGGGTTTGGGATGATTCTTGCTGAACTTCTCACGGGTGAAAAAGTGATTTGTTCTAGTAGATCTGAAGAAAGTCTAGCAATTCATTTTAGATTGGCAATGAAACAAAATTGCCTGTTTGAAATTCTAGACAAGGTGATAGTGAATGAAGGTCAGAAAAAGGAGATTCTTGCTGTTGCTAAAATTGCTAAGAGATGCCTGAAGTTGAGTGGGAAGAAAAGGCCAGCCATGAAAGAAATAGCAGCAGATCTCCACCAATTGAGGACTATGAAGCAGCCATCACTTCAGCAGACCTGCCAGGACAACTGCTCTGTAAGTGAAAGGTACTCCATTTCTTCCGCATCAACAAGTGCAGTTACAGGAGTATATACTTCAAGGCTAGGAGCTAGCTTGCTAAACCATATTCCATGACTGCTGAACGCATCAATTAGAAATCAAAAGGTTTGTGAAACGGAATTTCTGTATGGTTCTGCTCTCCACTTTTATCTAATGACTAGGAAAATTTTCTCTTTGATCACTTTGATTCTAAAATTTGTTCAAATATTTACAAAGAGCAGTTGTGTATTTCATTTGATGGGTTAAAACAATTTTAGCATATTGCCAATTTATCCATCTGTTTTCATTTTTGGAGCCATAGTGAGTGAGGTAACGAACATTTATTTTTATGTGTTAGATTCTTTATCTATTGTGGACCTAATCAATATCCAACCCCCACATTTGGATAGGATTGTTTGAATTGAATTCATAATATGTTTTTGAATTCATCGGATAACACCTCATTTGTGGATAGGCTGTTTGAACTGAATTCAAAATATGTTCTTGAAATTATAGAATGGACAGAGAGCTAGATATCTCCTCATTTGAATTGCACGCTATGAGTAAGCATGATTGAGATTACTCCCACTTGTGATAAGATGTACTCATCCAATAAGGGTTTTTATTGTTATTTTCTATATTGGTTTTTATATTATAGTATGATTGACGACTAAACATTATCCTCTATAATGCAAATCTAAGTTAAATTCATGCAAGAGTACTGAAAATATTTTGGAAAAGGATGGTATGTACTCAACTTGAAGTTGAGAATTTATTTCCAATATACACAAAATAATCAAATTGACCACTAATCAATCACATTACTTATTTGATCATAATTAGAAGGATAAGACATATTTGGATGATAAGCTCAAAGATGATGATATGTTGGAGGGTCCTGATTTCACGCAGATCCAAATTGTAGGAACTCAGTAAGGGGAGCTTCAAAATGGAAAAATATGGATTATGCAGGAGCTAGGTACTATAGGTGATAGGCCTGGGTGGACATACTCAGCAACCTTTTGACTGGTTTAGCATCATAAATGTTCTTTGATAGAATGTCCTTAGAGCAGAACGAAAATTGTCTCTAAAATTAAATATATTGTTAAGTATGCATAAGCGTTGTAATTAGAAACTAAAATGTCATCAGATAAGACGCTAAGCTTATCATAAAATGGTTTGATGAAGCATCTAAATGGTCAGTCATGTTTTGAACTACCTTGAAGAGATGATAAATGGAATGAGAAAAAGAAAAAGGGGCTTACAGTACTTCATGTCTCATCACAAAATAACCTTTTTCCTTTTGAATTTCGTGGTAGAGTACGAATAGTGTGGCCCCTCTAACAGACAAAAAATTGGAAACTTTAGTGTGGATTTGCAAAAATTTTCCTAATTGACTTCAGGAGACTTCTATGTAACACTGCCGATAAACTGTTTGAGAGTAGAAAATTTGCAAAATTTGAGATTTTTTTTCTTCAAGTACTCGTCTTAGAAATGGTCACGCACATACACACTTACACACACAATGTCTTTCCAAAAGGCTAGTCTCCTTTTAAAACAGTCCTGAACTAAGTTCCAAATGGTGTTGGTCTTGTGCTCATACACATACACACTCCAAAAGGAAAGTCTCCTTTTAAAACACACTAACTAGTTTTCTTAAATTTTAAACTAGTTAAAAACATCATATTTTATGAAAAAAAATATAAATATGAATTATAAGTTAAAAAATATATTCTAATATATTAGAAAGTGATATTAAATTAGAAAGTGTTAGGATGGATTGATAAATGAATGAAGTGAATGCATTTATTGATAAATGTGGAATATATTTATAACATAATTTTTTTCTCATTCTATGAAAAATATTACTCAAATGCAACCTCTAAGGCCCGATTCATATGAGAAGCTGGACAAAGTTAGTTCTTATTTAGCTTCTTTGTTCATCTTTCTCCATGCAACTTATGTTTTATTTGTTTGTTTTTATCTCTCAATGATGATCATTTATACTTACAACGTTTAATTTTTTTCTTATTAAAAACATAGAATGTTTTTTCCCCCTTTGTAATTAGGACTCTTGTATAGCTATGGACCTCATTGAGCTGGAAAGGAGAAAACAACTTACCCTAATTCTATATGTCATAGTGAACATACTTAATATATTTATTGCACTTTGTATTGCCATAAGGAAGTGTTATCAAAAGTGGACATAGATGGAAAGGCCTACAAATAGAGTATTTTTGCAAGTTGAAAATCTTAATTGATTTATGGAAGTAATACAGCATGTATGGAGCAACATAGGATGGATAAACATACTTTCACCATGTTATGTTCTATGATACTACTGGTAAATTAAAGTGTTCAAGATATGTTGTTGTAGAAGAAATGGTTACATTATTCTTGCATATTTTTACACATCATTTAAATAATTGAATTATAAAATTTTGATTCTTAAGGTTTGGAGAAACTATTAACTAGTAGGCATTTCAATGTAATATTGAATGTGTTTATTCGCCTACAAGAAGTATTACTGAACAAATTGGAACCGGTCTTTGAGAACTCCATAGATGAGAGATGGAAATGGTTTAAGGTATACAAAATATAAATTTAGTTTATGAAAATTTAGTTAATTCATAGGTTTCATTTTATTTTATTTTATTTGTAATTTTTAATTTTACTAATGTTAGATTTTGAAATTAATATTATGTTTTTTATTCATTCAAAAAAGGTCCCTGAGCATGTACTAAGCTACACCACAATCATAAAGACCTTTAGGTACTCATGGTAAGGTGATTTCAATTGATACTCAAGACCATTATCCACAATTCTATCTTAGGAGTCAATAATTACAAGATGTCTCTCACAATGTGGTATATTATTTAATCTAAATGAAAACCATAAAACATTTGGAGAAGTCAGTATATGTTAATTTGTTGCTTGGCTTAGAGTATTTTAAGATATCATTTGATTCTTTTACAACATGAGGTAAATATTGATATTACTTTAAGTTTATTAATTTAATGGAAAATAGTCATTATGTGATGACTATGTAAACTTATTTTTGTATTCAACTTTGATATCCATCACTGGTCTAAAATTGGATTATAGAATTAGAAAACAAGTTCAAGTATAACATTGTAGAAAACTCAATACAAGTTTCAGTATAACATTGTAGACAAAACATTCAATGAGATTTGTTGTATTTAATTGAGAAAATGATTTGACTATAGGATTGTAATGAAAAATATTTATTTCATAATAAAATTGCGTATGATTTCTTTAATATAGTTCACAAAGTTTGTTAGGTTGTTAGGATTATAATAATGCAAAATTATTTAATACAAATGAAATTTAGCATTGAAGTGTTTTTTTAATAATAACATATTCATTTTGTTCAACTCTTATTATATCCATGAAAATTTAATGATTAATGTTTTACTTTTGTTTTACATGTAATGATGTTGAATAACTTCATTCATATAAACTAAAATATATTATTAGAAAATATACTATTTTATATTTTTCAGAAGAGAAAGTTATTTTCTATTAAAAGGTTCCAAATATGTTTAATTTTCCGCGAAAAGGTTCTTCTAAACCTACCCAAAACATCATGTAAAAAAAGTATAATTTTCCTTGTATCTTTAAAAATCACTTTTAAAATTTTAAATAGGAGGTACTAAAATATTTTCATACCTTAATTTTCTTAAATATTTTTTAAAATTATGACATATAAAAGTTACTATTATTTTTTATTTTCAAAATAGAAAACAGGAAATGTATACATGCAAACACTAATTCAATTATTTTTTTCTTTTAAATTATGGCATTTTCTTTGGGTTATTTGATTAGAAAGGATGAAATCATCCCATTTATAAAACTATCCTTTCACTTTATATATATATATATATATATATATATATATATATAGAGCTCATTTTAAAGAAGAATGCCTTCACTTTTTTCTTATAAAAGTAACATTTTCTTTTAAAATACACATGTAAATAATTAAAATATTGAAGGGTATTTATGTAAAAAATAAGTTACTCTTCAAGTTAAAAAATGGGAGATGTAAGTTTTACAAATTTGAGATTTTTTCATCCCTTATAATCATTTAATCAATTTTCTTTTAGGATAGTATTGTGGGTCGTGTCAAAACTTAGGTATTTTACTACATTAGTCAACCCAAACTCGACACGAATAATAATTGTTTCAAAAACATAAACCAAATAAGTACATAGTATTTAAATAGACAACACATCATGTAACTCATTTAACCCATTTAATAATCAAGTTTTCCCATTTAAGAACATAATTAGGTTAATAGTGAGATTATTAAATGGGACAATTTAGATCAAATTTGTGTTATATAGGTTCCAAAAATTACTTATTTATTAAATGTGTTATATAGGTCAACACGAATTTGACCAAAACCCATTTATACTCGACCCAAACTCATACAAGGTATGTTAAATTTATGTTAACAAATCATATCAAACTTTGTCACCCTGCTTTAAAAGGTAACTTTGACGGTGTTTTCATCATGAACTTTCACTTAATTTATTGCTCAACAACTTTATCATGGCCCCCATTTTCTTTAATAAAGAAGATTCCCTTCAAATCTAATAATTGGATGCAGCCAGCTCCTGAGTTTTGAGGCACATAAGAGGCCACCTATGATATGATCCGGTAGTTTCAAAGCTTAAACACTGCATAAAATGGCTATGCAAGTAATACTAGATCATCCGGTCACCATCATCATCCTCTTGCTATTCTCATCGAAGGAAACAGCAGCGTCCATGGCAAAGCCTGGTTGCCAAGAGACATGTGGGAACGTTGGGATTGTTTATCCATTTGGTATTGGCAGAGGCTGCTACCATGACAAAAATTTTGAGGTCTCATGCGCCTACTCCTCCAACCCTCCACGCCCTTCTCTTGTGGTGCTTCAAGTTGAAGTTTTGAAGACGTCACCGGATAATGTGAGAATTTGTGATTGGACTGTGGCTGCTTGTTACTTTGATTACACATCACAAGCGGCATCGGCTTTTACGCCCATGGAGCCTTACAGTTATTCCCACGCAGAAAATAAGTTTATAGGCATTGGGTGTGACATAGGTGCTTATATCGGTGAATTAAATCGTACAAGCCGTAGCCTAACAAGGTACGCGGGCGGGTGTGTGTCAGTTTGCCACATACCTGGAGGTCGAGCCTGGTCTAATCGTACTTCCTGCTCTGGAATTCGCTGCTGCCAGACTACTTTCTCAAACGATCTTTCAAACGTTGATCTATGGCTTACCAACATGAGCATGTGGTCCAAGGCCATGGCCGGATCGAACTCCAATCCATGTAGCTTTGCCATCATTGCCGAGAAGAACTTCTCGGACTTTGATCGATTTGACACCACGTTGTCCGGTGAAAACAAAACCTACTTTTACCCTGCAATATTGAATTGGGCAATCGGAAACAAATTTTGCCAAGAAGCCCGAAAAAGAAGCGATTATGCATGTGGCAGCAACAGTCGTTGTGTTGATTCTGATCAAGGCAGTGGATATAAGTGTCGTTGCAGTCAAGGCTACCGCGGGAACCCTTACCTTCAAGATGGCTGCATAGGTACTATGTTCTTCATTATTCTTGGCTTGGTAGTTGGCTACATAGGAACATGAATTTATTGTTTGTGAAACCAAAAGACTAGAATTTTCCCTTTCACCACAATTGCCAAGAATTCTTCTATTAGTAGATACTGCAATAAAATAATGGAAACATTTTCAAGGCCTCTACCATTTCCCCTCCATCAGAATGAGGGACACCAGTCTGTACCACTCCAACACGGCCTCCAGCATTCTGATAACAGCCCCGATCCAACAATTTCCTAGTTTAAAATTATTAATAAGTTTGCTTTTCTGTTTTGGCATCTTAAAAGATATTAATGAGTGCATGGACCCAAACAACACTCTTTGCAAAAAAGGAGCTGTATGCATAAACACATATGGAGGCTACTATTGTGCCAGCCCACCTGGTTACCATAGCCATGATAGCCAACCTGAACATGGGTGTGTACGTGACAAAGTAAAACTAAAGGCAGCTATTCTCGTTACGTCAGGTATAGACTCTCTCCCGTGTCCACCCTTTTCTTTCTCTTCAGTTTGTATTTACCTTTGTGGCTTATACATTCAGGAATAGGAATAGCTGTTGTTCTTCTGATCCTACTTGCTGTTGGCTTCTGGTTGCATCGACAACTTGAGGAAAGAAAGAAAAACAAACTCAAGCAGAAACTCTTCAAAAGGAATGGTGGTCTCCTATTGCAACAACAAATCACTTCAAGTGGTAAAGGAAGTGTTGAGAAAACAAAACTCTATACCATAGAAGAGTTGGAAAAGGCAACAGACAACTTCAATGCAAGTCGAGTTCTTGGCAGGGGAGGTCATGGGACAGTGTATAAAGGGATGCTATTGGATGGAAGCATAGTAGCCATTAAGAAGTCAATCATAGTTGACGAGAGGCAAGTAGTTACGTTTGTCAATGAAGTTTTCATTCTTTCACAGATTAACCATAGACACATAGTGAAGTTGTTAGGTTGCTGTCTAGAGAGCGAAGTTCCTTTACTGGTTTATGAATATGTCTCCAATAGCACTCTCTCTCACCATCTCCATGATAGGAACTGTGAATCAAAATTATCTTGGGAAAAGCGCTTGCGAATTGCAGATGAAATTGCAGGAGCCCTTGCTTATTTACATACATATGCTTCTCCAGCTATCCTTCATAGGGATATCAAGTCTAGTAATATACTGTTAGATGAGCACTTTAGGGCTGTGGTTTCTGACTTTGGACTTTCAAGGTCAATAACCCATGAAAAAACACACTTGACCACACTAGTGCAGGGCACATTTGGTTACTTGGATCCAGGGTATTTTCGATCAGGCCAATTTACGGATAAGAGTGATGTATATGCCTTCGGGGTAGTGCTTGCCGAACTTTTAACAGGTGAAAAAGTAATTTGTTCTAGTAGATCTGAAGCAAGTCTAGCAACTCACTTTAGACTGGCAATGAAACAGAATTACCTGTTCGAAATTCTAGACAAGGTAATCCTGGATGATGGTCAGAAAGAGGAGATTCTTGCTGTTGCTAGGCTTGCTAAGATATGCCTGAAGTTGGGAGGGAAGAAAAGGCCAACCATGAAAGAAATAGCAGCAGACCTCGACCAATTAAGGAGGACTATGGAGCAGCCATCACTTCAACGGACTTGCCAGGACAACTGCTCTGTAAGTGGAAGGTCATATTCTTATGCATCTACTAGTGCAGTTACAGAAGAGTATGTACATGAAGACCAGGACTTTCCTAAACCATACGGCATGACTACTTAAAGCTGCAGCTGGATATCAAAAGGTTTGTGAAACAAATTCATGTATGATTCTGCTGTCCACTTTATCTGATGGTTGGGAAGATTTTCAGCCTCTGGCTTTGATTCTACATGTTCAAAGTTGTAGTCCTTAATATGTACATATAACACTTGCGCGTTTGATTTTATGGTTCAAACAAGTGTAGGACATCATCAATTTCTGCAGCTGTTTTAATTTTTGGAGCAATAGTCAGTCAGGTAATGAGCTTTTATTTGGTGATTAGCCACTAAACACTATCCCGTACAACTCAAATAACCTGTGTAGAATTCATGCATAAATTGACGAGCCGATCAACCACATGGAATGGAAATTTGCCCATTTAATCCAACTAGAGCCTGCTGTTGTAGAACTTATTAGTTTCTACCAAGCATCGCGTTAATTAGAAGAGAACACCAGGATTACCTCTAATAATAATAATAATAACAGACTGCTAACAAAAATATGGCAAGATCAAACATTGATAGGAAGGACTATGGCTAATTCTGATTAAATCTAAAATAAAGCTGACCCGATATCTGTTATGTTTCCTTTTTTACACAAGTAACTAATATTCATCTTATTTGTTATGTTTTCTTTCAAAGTTTATACAAGCTTCGAATATTTGTTGGTAGCTGAAGTGACAAAAGTCATCCAATTAGCTAACTATTATGATTAATGGTGGTGTGAAACTGAAGCGATCATGCAGGAGCACGGTAGTATATTCACTGAAAAGAGTGCACAATTCATTTGTGATCAATCATCTTTGCAATGAATCCAATAGAGACCTCAATCTGTGGAAATTCACTGTGATTAAACTGTGAGAGATGGGCACATTAATTCATATCGATTTCAATTTCAATGCCACCATTTCCAAGTTCCAACTGAGAACAAGTCTATTACAACCTTTACAAGGCTTGATTGACAACTAGAATTCTCTCTCAGGAGAAGCTATAAAACGATCTCTCTCTAAAGATGCAACAATTTAGGTTCTTCTCTTCTCTCTAAGGTCCCCTTAAAATTATCTGTTTATCTAAAGAAAAATTGGCAATTAAGGTCTCATTGGACCTTAAGGACCTCAACCTGAAAGTCTCGAGCCGGCCCCTTGTTGGTTTTAAGGGTATGGAAACAAATGACTAGTCCAAAAGACAAACAAAGAACAGAATTAAAAAGAAGAAAAACTTATCCATTGAGGCGTGACAAACACTGTCCTTGAAATAGATCCACCCTCCTTGAAGACGAACTCGATGTATTAGGGTACTAGTGGTCTATCTCTAGGATTCAATAGCCAGATCTCGCATTGGGTGCACTTTGCGAGATGTGTACAACTTGGGTTTTCAAAAATTCCTATACATAGATGTATGAAAGTACTTTTTGAAAAACTCTCTCAAAAATTGGTATTTATGTATTGAAAGTGAGGGATGACCTGCTTTTATAGGCCACTAACACAGTCCCAATGAGATTGTACTTGTAATCGGAACTCAAAATGGAAGGAGATTCTACTTATAAAAGGAATAGGCTCCAATAGCACAATCCCAATAGGACTCTTCCCAAAAATATAAGATTAATAAAATATAATAAAATAAAAATTATTCTCAATAGGACTTTTCCCACAAAAAAAAAAAAAAAAAAAAAATTATTTACACTCTTCCTACACCCCTAAAGAATTAAAACCGGCAATTCAAGCAAAAAGCAGCAGGGCAGTTTGTTATGACCACAGAAGCTCCTTTCTGGTAAAGCTTTGGTCGAACAAGGCGTTTCAAAACGTTGGCCATTTGTTTTGAGACCACAAATGCAAAACATGTACGTCAACATGCCATGTGTGAATCATCTGCGCCTAGGGGCCGTTTGAGTCATGGCCAAGCAACACTAGTTACAATCCACTTTTCCTCAGTGGAAAAAGAAGAATGGAGCAATGCTTTTTGAGAACGAACAGCGATAACCAGTCAAAGATGACATTTTTGAGGTCTCATTTATGCTCTTTTGTTGGGATTTTCATAAGTTGTCAACTCCTTTTAACCATGATTTGTCCTTACATAGTCTCCCCACGTTTTTAGTTTGATTGGTTTTCTTTCTTGTAGTATTTTTACGGGTTTGGATAAGTTGGCAAATTCATGATTCGAGAAAGATGCAATAATTGGACAGTTGGGCACAGATACTTGAAATCTGGAAGGGAGACAAATGAGATCAAGCTTAGGCCTGTCAGAGCTTAAGTGCATATGAATAAATTTAGAACTATGCCTAGACGTAGACGGCTCAAATGATCAATTAAAGCCTAGAAACAATCATGGTTCAATATTAAGGGTGTGTTTGGCACACGAAAATAACATCTTATTCCTTTTCTCCTTCGTTCTTTTGTTTGAATAACTTAAATAATAATGAGAATGAAATTAAAGTAACTCCAATTAAAAAAAAATTCCATTTTCTATTCATTCTACCTAGAAAGTATTTTAATTCTCTAGTGCAAGTTATTTTTAAAAATACTTTCCAAAAACTAAAAAAACTAAGGGCTTTTTGAGATAAGTTGTTTTTAAAAATAATTTTTTATTTTGATTTTGTAAACAACACAAATTGTAAATTCAATTTATTTAATGTAAACTAAATTTAATTCACATCTTATTAAAAATAATTTTTTTTTCATTACAAATAAATTAAAAATAAATAGTTTTTAATAAAATATGAATATTAATAATACAATAAAATTAATATATATATATATATATATATATATAAATATTATAAAATATAGATATTAACATTAATTGATTTATTTGGTTAAAAATAAATAATAATAATTCAAAATTAATGATTTCTAATATTGCTTATATGATTTTATAAATATTATCAAAATATGAATATTAATATCTTATAAAAGCATAATTAATTTATTTTGTTAAAAGTAAAAATTAATTATTCAAAATGAATAATTGCTAATACTATTATATTTTAAATGAATATAAAAGCAAATAAAATTTACTTCTTAAGGTATAAATGGGCCAAAAATTTCATTATATAGCATACATTTATTACTAAATTACAAAAATGACATTATGAATGATTTTATTTCATCTATAATTAATTAATCAATGTTTTGAATTTCAGATTATTCTTAAAAGTTACAAGATTTATTAGAGAATTTAAAGCATTATTTATGTCTATTATTTTGTATAGTTATTTTATATATGTTTTTTTGAGTTTTATATTATTTTTAAAATTTTTAAACTTATTAATAAATTTAATACAAAGTCTCACTTGATTTGAAATTCATTTCCTCTAATGAAAAAATAAATCAGAAGAATAGTTTTCTATTTTACTTTGTTTTTAAAAGTTGTTTCTAAAAAACAACAACAAAATAGTGGTATAAATTTTTAAAACAATTTTGTTTTTAAATTACAAGCCCAAATAGGTTTTTATTATTTAGAAAAAAAAAACTCTCATGGATTTTTTAAATGAAAATAAAAAGTATTTCAAACTATGTATAATGTGAGATTTTGTTTTAAAAAAAAATAAAAATTTTAAATTATTTTAAACTATATGTATGGATATTATTGACAAATTATTTCTTTTTTAATTTTCATTCCTATTTTAGCTTAACATTGAAATGAAAAACAAATTATCATTCCAACCTTTCATTCCTATTTGCATCCAAATATAAGTATTGAAATTACCAAATTCATTTCTATTCAAGAGAGGAATAAGAATGAAAACAAAAATTCATTTCTATTTCTTATTTCGACAGACCAAACACGCTGTAAAAGTAATGCGAAGCACTAACTAGAAATAGGTCAATTAATCTTTCTTCTCAAAAGTATTGGTTGACATTGTTGGAGTAATATGGTTGAAAGAGAAACACAAACAATTCCTAAAAACGATAAAAATTGGAAAAAAATTAAAACTTTATTGTCTTCCACTATTTTATTTTATTCCAATATTATATAATATAATCCCTTATTTGTAGATTTTTACACTTAACTAAATAAAAACTCCTAATAATAAAATATAAAAACCTCTTAGGACTTGATTACTAAAAAATAGAAACTAAAATAATCACTTAAAATAAAATATTATCCTTAACTTTTAAAATTAAACCAAATCTAATCCCAATATTTATAAACTTTTGAAATTAAGTTTGACTTTCCAACATGCCCCCTTAAACTTGATTTGTAACTCCAAGAAGTATCCTTAACTTTCTAAAGTCTTCAAGCTTGAGAAGCTTGGTAAAAATATTTGCAATTTGATTTTGGAATTTTGCAAATTTTAATTGTTTAATTGTTTAATTGCACTCCCTTCTTCGTAATATAATCTCTAATAAAATGATATTTTGTATCGATATGCTTGTTTCGAACATGGAAAACTGGAATTTTTAGTTATCCAATTGCTAATTTCTTGTCACAAATTAAGCCACTTTAATAAATTTTTGAGCCAAATTGCATGACATAAAAAATGATGTTGCTAAAACAAATTCCACTTCACAAGTTGAGAAGTCACAATAGGTTGCTTCTTTGAGGTCCAAGTGAGGGTAGTATCTCCCTTAAAAAAACATAAAGCTAGTGGTGCTCTTTCAATCATCTATGTCTCCACCCTAATTATTACCATTACGTCCAACAAGATTAAAATCATTAGAAGGTAAATAATACAAACCATAATCAAGTAGTGTGTCTTTGATATAACAAAGAATGGTTTGGCAATTTTCATGTGAGTCATTCTTGGTGCTTCCATAAAACAATTACTAATAAGTTCAACTCCAAAAAGAATGTCTAGCTTTGTACAAGTCCAATAACATAGACTTCTAACCAAACTTTTGTATTATATTGGATCCGTATTTTCTCCTATTACCTTGACCATGTCCACATACATTTACTATGATGTTTACGACCACATCCATGATCATTTGACCTCTTTCATAAAAATTTTCTTCATTCAGTTTCACTTGAATAACTTGTTCTATGTTTTCTTGGTTCTTCCTTTTTTATTTCTTTTTGTGGGCTTGTAATGATCCTATAAATTGATCAATGGTCATAAAATCTAAATGTTTAGATTCTTCAACGGTCACAACAATATAATCAAACTTCAACTCTAAAGATTGAAGTATTTTTTCAATCATACGAGAATCATTTAGACTCTCACCATTTCTTTTTAATAAATTCACATAGTCAATATTCTAAAAAAATAATCAAAAATTGATTCCCATAGTTCTTTTATATTCAAAGATCCAAATTCTCCTTTCTAAGAGTTTAAATATCAACTATCTGTACTTTATCAACTCCCTTGTGTTGATTTTGTAATATCTCCCAGACTTCATCGGAGGTGGTTACACTTGAACTCTTCTCAAAAGTACCTTCATCCATTGCTTAATAGATTATGGTGAGAGCTTTCTTGTCTTTCTTCCTCACATCATTCAAAAAATCTCTTTCACTTGAGGATAGATTTGTTTCATCTTATGGATATTTGTAACCTTTCTCTACAAGCTCTCATGCATCTTGTGAACTAAGTAAAGTCTTCATCTCGATACTCCAATTGTCATAATTATCTTTCTTGGGGGACTTGAAATGGATACATCCCATTTGCTACTTTTTTTTTTGTATGACTCTAATATGAACTTGTTGAAGTAATAGGGTTAAAAGGGAAACACAAACGATTACTAACAAAGGTAAAAATTGGGGAGAATTAAAACTTTGTTGTCTTCCACCACTCTCTCTTATTCAAATATCACACAAGCCCTTATTTATATATAGATTCTCACACTTAACTAAATAGAAACTTCTAATAGTAGAATATAGAAACCTTCTAAGACTTGACTACTAAAAAATGGAATCTAAAATAACCACTTAAAATAAAATATTCTTTTTGACTTTTGGAAACCAAATCTAATGCCAATATTTAGAATGTTTCCAAATTAAGTTTAATTTTCCAAAAATATAACATTATCTCAATGTGAGGTTACTGGAAAAGGAGGTTTGTAGTAGGATATTTATTTGTCTTTAAGAGATCATTAGTGCAAAAGACCAAAATGACTAAGCATTAAATTAAGACACCTACACATCATTAGGCCCAATTGAGACAAAAAATAAAAAAAAATGTTTATGTGTCCTTCCTTGTTATATTTATGTGTTAATCAACTTAAGGTAATCACTTGACATAATGATAAAAGGTGATTAATCATCTTTAAAGGATCATTAGTGTAAAAAGACCAAAATGACTAAGCATTTTATTAGGACCTTCTATGTCATTAGGCCCAATTGAGAAGAAAATGTAAAAAATGTTTATGCATCCTTTCCTACTATGTTTACGTGCCAATCAACTTAAGGTAATCACTTGGATGAGGGGAAACAATATGATTTTAATTCAATACTAATTTGAATTTTAAATATAGAAAACAAACTAATAATATCCCAAACTTACTAACTTATCAACTAATATACATGTGATAAGTATAAGTTTGTTGTGTGGGAGGGTGAATTGGGTGATGATCACTTTTTTTTTTTTTACAAATTTAATAATTATGAATGCAAGTGAAAATTATATGTAAGATTATAGCAAAAACAATAAATAAACAATTGCTTATAATATTTTTTTAAAATAAAAGAAATTGCAAACTTGAATTTCCATAGTGGTTAGACACAACCTAACCTACATTCATTCTTCTCAAGCTTCAACCATGTTGAGGGTTGCACTTGCACTAACCAATCTTCAAAACTAAGCCTTCAAGCTTTCCACCTCACCATAATTGTCCCATCATGGATACAATGCACAAATGATTAGTTGTTAAAATTAAGGTTACACCTTGAAAGGGGAATCCACAATTGGTTTTGATTATATTATCTATTTTCTTATCTTTCATTGTTAGATCAAAGCCATGTAGAATCTGTAAAACCCAAATCCAGCTACTATGTAGTATATATTGTTAGGAATTTGAGGCTAATCCAAACTATGGTAATCACCCTAGAGGGGGGGGGGGGGGGGGTAAATAGGGTGATGGTTTTTTTTTTTTTCACAAATTTAAACTATGCAAAAATAAGATAAACAAAATAAACACAATTGCATATAATATAAAAGTGTTAGGGAAGAGAGAGTGCAAACACAAGAGTTTATAGTGGTTCGGCACTTCCTTGCCTACGTCTACTCTCCTCAACCTTCTAACCGAGTGAGGGTTCCACTATCTTGAAGCTTCAACCAAGCTTCCAATCTCTTTACAATTGGATTATGGTTCCAATTCACCCTCTTGGACTTTTGGCTCCAAGCACCCTTTACATTTCTGAAGAGTTATCCCACTCTTGAACAACCTCTCAAGTGATACCCCTCACTTGAGAAAATTCCTCTCAAAGATATACAAAGATTGATCTCATAAAAATCCTAGTAATTGAACTTTAGGCTCAAAGATACAAGAAAAACTAGGATTGAATGGTGCACTAAAGATATGCAAGTTATGAAACAATGGTGCACTCGAAAACACTCTTCCAAGGCTCAAATATATTCAAGAATGATTTGGGAAGGTTAAGCTCATGAAACAATGAAGATTGGAGCCTTTTTATAGAAGAAAAAAGTCAAACTAGCCGTTGGGGGTTTGACCGATCGAGCTAGGGGTCGACAGGTTGACTAGTCGTTAGGAAAAGTGACCGTTGGGCCTTCACCGGACCTCAACCGGTTGAGGTTCAACCTTGACCGGGAAGAGAAGGCCACTGGGAGAGAGATAAACTTTTTGGCCTCCCTCAATTGGTCATCGACCGGACGAGCACAACCGGTCGACCAGTTGAACCGGTTGAGCCATTTTTTTTACTCAACACTCAACCTTTTTCAACTTAAAACCTTTTAACACAAGTTTGAAAATCATTTAACACAAGGTTTTAGTTGAAAACATGAAAGAATCCAATTCTTAGGATATTTAAAACAATATTACTCTTGGATGATTTTGGTGCATAAATAAAGAATGAAATGCATGAAAGTCCTAGTGCACCAACAACCTTACAAAGAGATCTTAAGAAGCTTTGGTCTTGGAAAACTCTTCTCTTTGAGGTGGTCTTCTTCTTCATGATTTCTCCTTGGCTTGATTTGTCTTTGGATTGCCACTTTTGCCTAATCACACTTGAAATATGATCATTAGTTCTAAACCTTGTTTTGTTATCATCAAAATCAAGATTAACCAAACCTTGGTTTCACATATATAAAGAAAGTTGAAATACAACAAATTTAACATTATTAGGAACAAACCAGAATTATCTAATGATTCACTACTTGAAAATGAATGTTGAAAATGTTCTTTGACCAATTAAATTGACATTTAAACCCACAATTCATCAAGTTCCAATGACAACCACCAAATCCAGGTGATCTATTTATTAGGAAACATAATATTAAGAAAAGTAAACAACGAGACAAAACTTTATTCTAGATTCTTGCATGCTAACAAACAATAAAGAAGAACCAAAGTGTAAGGCACTCAAAGCTTTGCAAGCAATCTAGTCTGAATTGGCTTCACTACCCCCATTATCCATCATATCATTGTCCTTTCCATCCAATTCAATACCATTAGGTAGGAGTGGACCCCATATGAGCAGTTGAAGAACCCATGTGGCTGCATCCACAATCATAAAAAACATTGAATCAATACACATCATTTCAAGCATAGAAAACATTCTAGTAGACAAACTAAACCTTTGGAATCATTCTATAAGAAATGACACCAAACATGCACATAATGAAGTCATAATATGAGAAACAAATTATGAAATATCTATCTTGAATTCCATGATCTACCAAAGTCATTGATATTAAGATTGGACTATGTACTTGTAATCAAAATTCCGTTGTTGAATGACTTTAAGCATAAAACTCCATTCAACAACTTAAAATCTACATACTCACAAAAATAAATTGGATGCTATTTACTTTAAAAAAATTTAATAATTATGAATACAAGTGAAATTATGTGTAATAATATAAGAAAAAATAATAAATAAATAATTGCTTATAAAGTACATAGAGAAGACGAGCAAAATTGCAAATTCAAATTTTCATAGTTGTTTAGTGCAATTTGGCTTACATTCAATCTCCTCAAGCTTCAACTGTTTAAGGATTCTACTAACAAGGCTTCAAACTTAAGCGTTCAAGCTTTATGCTTGGATTATGGTTCCAAGTGATCCTTAAAATAATAAGATTTCTAATTTCAAAGTCTTTAAACTATCTCCCTTGTATTATGGTTCCATGAAACCCTCTAAAAAGATACCTTACTCTTAACCTCCCTAAGCAATTTTAGGCTTGGCAATCCTCACAGGATTACAATTGATATAAAATTAATCCCATAAAATCCTAGTACAAGTTTAGGCCCAAATGCATACGAGAAAAAATTAGGATTGAGGTACACTAAGATGAAATGTAAGTTTTGAATCAAGGTACACTCAATCACACTTCCTTAAGGCCCAAATAATATTAACGATTAATTTGTAATTATTCCCCATGCAATACAAGAAGTTTAGAGCCTTTAAATAGGAGTTGGAGACTTAAAGTAGTGATTAGGTATAGTTTGGGGTCAACCAATCAACTTTCTAGTTTAACTAGCTACAAGACATTGGGCTTACCATTGCCTAATCAGTTCAAACAATCCTCAATCAATTCTTAACTAGTCCTTGATTGATTGAGGCTCTGCCTTAATTGGTTGAAACACCAATTTGTCAACTTGAGCCATTTTTGCTCCCCTTAACCTTAACTAATTGACCAGTTCTCCTGAAGTTTGAGAAATTAATATGTAGTTTTAAGGCCAAAACCCTTAGGGAAAAATCTAATTATTAACTCCTTAGCCACTGAAAAACCTATGCTTTTGATCAAATTAAGCTTAGATTTTTCTTCAAAACAAAATTTCATCTAATTTTGAAAATAAAAAATCAATTCAGGCACTTAGATGATTTTTAGAGCTTAAATAAAATAAAATAAAATGGAATACCATGTATTATGATCCTAGTGCACCAATAAACTTACAAAGAGATCTTAAGAAAAGTATGATCTTGAGAATCTTTTTGAGATATTCTTCATGTTCTTGATTTCCTTTTAACTTGACATATAATCATCAAAATTGAAATCAACCAAACTTGGTATAACATTCTCTTAGTAAAATAGACAAGTATTTTAAGCATAACTATTAATAATCTTGCATTATTAGGAAGCAGTTGCATCAGTTCATAGTTCTTATTCAAGAAATTAGAGAATCTATTACCATGTGAAATTGAAATGTGCCACATGTTTTCCCTAAAGCTCCATAATATAATAATATAATACTAAACAAGTGGCAAGTATATATTGTGACCAAGTACACTAATATGTTATATAAAAAATGATATATGTTGTAAGTAATTATTTATATACACTATATATTAAGTTGGGACAATGGTCCTTAAGTAAGAGCCCCTAAAAGAGGAAAGAGAAAGTACCTTATGATGAAACCCAAAACATAACTTGAGAAGATCTTAATTAGAATTAAGTTGGGGCATAAATGTATGTCCTTGGTTGAGAGCCCCAAAATACATTGATTCATGCTTAATTATGGGAATAGAAATGTCTTATGACTGTACAAAATGTGGAATATGTGTAGGGTATCCAAATGAGATGAAAAATTAGCATCCTAAATAGATGAGTGATGCTAGTATGATATGTATTGTTGTTACTTATAGTATTTCAATTTGAAGTGACACATTCTTACAACTATTTTATGTAATAAGATATTATGCTTTAATGTTGGTTGGTGAATATAATGTTCATGCTATTATACTTATATTTTGGAATAAGGTATTATCCTACTAAATAGGTTAATCCATTCCTTAATCTATTTTTTGAATGTAGTTCAAGGCGTTTAGTATGTTGAAACATTGATGTATGACTTAAAATTATAACAACCCTAATTTCTCATAATAATATGTTTGAAGTTTTCCTTCTTAATCACCTTTTTTCTTGTTTTTGACCAAGGAACCATGTGCATTACTTTCTTTCTAGTCATCACTAAGGTGTCAAAATTATGCAACCAAACATGAGTTGTCAAAAAACACACAAGCAAGCATGAGGTGTCGAAAAGCATGCAACAAACATGAGGTATCGAAAAGAATGTAATCAAGCATGAGGTGTTAAAAGCATACAACCAAGAATGAGATGTTGAAAAGCATAATGTTGTATGCTTATTGTGAGTGATTTTATAATGCATGATTTTACTTGGTTTTAGAATTGTATATTTCATGCTTATAATGATATAAGTATACATTACTTTCCAAATATCATGAGATATGCTTCAAAAATAGGTTTGTCAGATGTTATAGTTATAATGAATATGTGCTCCATGTATCTTTGATGTGTGTGTGTGTGTGTATAGTTAAAGATGGTTTGGTGATAAAGAAGGGATGTCTATGATTTAGGAAATCTTTATTTAAGGAGACCGAGTTTTAAGCAAGACTATTGTGACCCATCCAATCTTTTTTGGGAACTTACCTAGTACGTAATATTAACTGAAAATCACTATTACTATCACTAGTATTACTATTGCAAGTTACATTATTTCTATTATTGTGATTGTTACGTATCTTAGACCATTATTGAAAAACTGAAAGTTCAATAGGATAACACCTAGAAAAGAGGAGGGAGGGGAGGGGGGGGGGGGGGGGAGGGATAGAGAAAGAGAGAGAGAGAGAGAGAGAGAGAGAGATAGGTGAATGGGCATATTTAAAAAATTTAAATAAATATTTATATATTATAATTAACTTTTCCTTATGAGTAGTTCGGGATTATCAATTCTTTCAATTATAGACAATCAAAACAATATAATAAAGATATACAAAGAGGCATAAGGATTTTTATGTGGAAAACTGCCACACTAACTGTGGAGATAAAAAACCACAAGGTCTAAAACCACTATATGAGATCAAGTTACACATATTTACTTGGCCGCTTTACCCTAACACTTACTCTCTAATACCTACAATTTGATCTACATTTGCAATTCAACAATCTCTGATTTCTCTAGTGAATACACTTCAATCTCACTGAAGGGATGAAGGTCTTTAACCTAAGACTCAATGCTTGAATATTTGGAATGAGAGATTAGGAATGGTGTTGCTCGTTAGAAATTAAGATCTCTAACCCTTGAGGGGTCATAAAAGGGCATTTATAGGCAAATAACCCAAAAAGGTTCGATATTAATAGGTTTCCAAATCAAATTTGCATGAAATTCTAAAAAATATTCTCCAAATCTCGGCAAAAAATTCATGAGCACTCGAGCACTCTTAACCACTGTTTGAGCACCTTGGGCACTTAGAGTGGTGCTAAATGCTTGAGTGGTCCCAACGCTTCAATGTTGCTGCCCTCTTGAGTGTTCCTTGTTTATTTCTAAATTATAAAAAAATCAATTTTATTTAATTAAAAGGGTACCGTTCCTCTTTATACCTCTTAGGAGCCTTCCTTGCCATAAGCTAAACCATTTTAGACGTTTTTGTGACTTCCCGGTTGGACGGACATCAACCCTTGATCTTCAATGGAGAGTAAATCACTATCTAAAAGGACTTCTATGGCTAAACATTAAAAAGAACAAACTTGCCAACATATAAACAAGGCTCAATGTCCTAACAATTATTATATCATAAAGATGGAAAGACATACCTAGCCAATATACCATATAATCTTATTGTATTGAGAGATTAAGGGACACTAGAGCAAGTTGTATGAAAAAAGTGTCAAGAGATGTGGGGGCATTGTATCGATATGACACCATGTTATTTGAGATATATGTCATCTATGAATGTATATATGTTATATGTTGATGAAGGAAGTAAACGATAGCAGTGATGTTTGCATTATATTAGAATGTGCCAAGAGTGGGAGTGGTGTTATAGCCATGAATTATGTATATATTTCATTAATTATACATTTGGTTGTTCAATGTTGCATGGTTGTTTGATTGTTATACTATATATAGTATATGTTAGAGTGTTATGTATATGATGAAACTTTTTTATTTTTTATTTATTTTGAATCAACCACCCTAAAACCTACATTACATCATCATTCACTAAGTTATACTCACTTTGTAGTTCCCTAATCTTTTTAGACTAGGATCTAATAGAACCATATATTGAGCAAGTTTCGAAGGATGGACAACAAGGCATGTAACCATTGTTTCCCTTTTGTTTTTGTCACTTTTTAGTGTAGACTTTTGGCATGTAGTCATTTTTTTTTTTTTGTTGTATGTTTAGGCTTTGTAAACTAGGTGTTAAGGATAGTTGTTATGTACTTAAAATTTTGTATCTTAAAAATGGTAATGAATATGTTATTCCCTTAAAATTCTTCTCAATGTTACTTTAATACATTATATCTGATAGAGATATACTATTAACCATGCATAAGCGTGAATTTAATAGTATGTTATTATGATGTCATTCTATAAACAATTATTTCTTTGTATTTAATTGGAGATTTGCATTAGATAAATTAATCTTTCGGCATAATTTAATAATAATTGTGTTAGTAGATTTTATATATAACTAACTGGACCAAGTAGAGAATGGATGTTTTGTACTGACTGTTAAAACATATTCTCTAGGACATTAGAAATAAGATTTATGTTTTTAATCATGATTTAATTAATATGAGCAAATATAAAATGTCTTGTGTTTTGATTCATTAAAGAGTGAGTTTCATTTATTGGAGCGATAAGACTCGATGAGTTGGACAAAGACGCTTTATGTTTGCAATGTATTAAACAATTATTGAATCCACGTCTCGGTATAGAGATTGATGATGCACTTTAAGTAAGCTTATAAGGTTTCATAGTGTAAACCCTGCAGGTGGATTTTTATCCGACACATGAATTAAGTTAAGCGACAATCTTGAAGATTTATTGTTACTCAAATAAATTGTTAGTAATTTGTTTGATGTAAATAGCATCTGTAATCTTAACGTGGGAAACATAAATTATTATGTAATGGAATTGTAAGATTAATAAGGAGTTCAATCATGAATTTTTAGTGGTATAATTTGTGATTAATTATAATGAGAATATACTGGTCCTGTATGAATTCTTATTATAATTAGTAGCCTTGTTAATTTTATTCCTACGGTCCCTGCTGTGCCTTAATTGTTTGGACTATACATGAATTATGTGTTTTAAATAAATGATAGATTAGTTTTTAATTAAATTTTATTTAATTAAAAATAGATAATCTAATTTATTTAAAATGAGCATTTTAAGGGAAAGAGAGTCACGCTTATATCGGTTTCTTGAAGCAAATTATACGGAAAAGAGTTTCTAAGAAAGCTGTCTTCTTCCCATCGAAGAGAGGCATATTAGAAACAGAAAAGAGAGTGACACAACCCTAGCTATTGTTTTTCTGCCCACTCAGAAATCATAGTCCGGAAATTGATAAGGTAAACAACAGAAGATTGTAGGAGATTGTGGGCGTTTTCAGCAGAGAAAAAGGTCAGTCTTTTACATATGGTTTTGGCTTGCCTCCATGCTTGTTTCATCATGATTTGTTTCCGCTGCGTAAATCATGGTTTCTATCAATACTGCCTTCGTGCTTTCTATCTCTTCAGGAGTCTTAGGAGACTGATCCTTAGATAGAACGATTCCATGTCTAAAAGGAAGAAAACCCTTCTTTGAACCCTGCATGTTGAAACGATTGAGAATAGTATCAATATAAAGTGCCTGGGATAAGCCTATCATCATTTTCTTGCAATTTCGCATAAGCTTGATCCCAAGAATATGAGCAGCTTCTCCCAAGTCCTTCATATCAAAACGCTGAGACAACCAGTCCTTGACCGAAGTCAACATACCTATATAATTTCCTATAAGTAGAATATCATCCACGTATAGTACCAAAAACACCACCTTCTTACCATTCCACTTCTTATACACGCAAGACTCATCATGACACCGATCAAAACCAAAAGTCTTGATCGTCTGGTCAAAACAAGTATTCCAAGATCTAGATGCCTGTTTAAGGCCATAAATGGACCTATTCAATTTGCATAGCAATTGTTCTTGCCCATTTGTTATGAAACCTTCTGGTTGCTTCATATAGATGCATTCATCAAGACTTCCATTTAAGAAAGCTGTCTTGACATCCATCTGCCAAATTTCATAATCGAAATAAGCTGCAATGGATAAGAGAATTCTAATAGACTTAAGCATGGCTACTGGCGAAAAAGTTTCCTCATAATCGATCCCTTCTTTCTGAGTATACCCTTTCACAACAAGCCTAGCTTTATAAGTTTGCACTTTTTCGTCTATACCTCTCTTTTTCTTATAGATCCATTTACATCCAATGGGTCTCACCCCTTTAGGTGGTTCTACAAGTTCCCAGACTTGATTAGAGTACATAGACTCCATCTCAGATTTCATAGCTACAAGCCACTTATCAGCATCTTTATCTTGTAGTGCATCGTCGTAACATACTGGTTCGGTATTCACTTCTTCAGGGATTCTATCAAATGCTTCTCCCAAGAGTGTATATCGAACCGGTGGTCATCTTGTTCTCCCACTACGACGAAGTACTACAGGTTGTTCAGCCACACCTTCATCTTGCTGTGGCTGTAAGGCCGACAAGTCTATGACTGGTGGGAGCACATCCCGTACTTCATTAATATGCTCTTCAAACGGCACATGTATTGGTGCTTCAACATTTTCTTCATCACCAACAGGCAATGAAATGTCAGAAGTTTCAAATTCCGGTCCACTAACATTTGTCCCACTACGTTGAGGTAACGGAATGTCAGCTCCGACCATGAATGGTTCAGGTTCATGTTCTGATGGAAAAATTCTAGCTGGTATGGTGTCTCCTCTCAACTCATTTAAGGCTAATTGGCTTTTGGGAATATGGTTTCTAATATAGTCTTCCTCAAGATAATGTGCATTGGTGCTAACAATGATCTTTTTATCTTTAGGACTATAAAATAAACCACCTTTCGTTCCTCTAGGATATCCAATAAAGAAACATAATTCTATTTTTGTTTCCAACTTATCTGTTTTCCCTTTCAACACATGTGCTGGACAACCCCACATCCGAACATGTTTCAAGCTGGGCTTACGTCCAGTCCACAGTTCTGTAGGAGTCTTAGGTACTGACTTAGAAGGAACTAAATTCAGAATGTATGCTACTGTCTCAATTGCATGTTCCTAGAATGAAATTGGCAAATCTGAATAACTCATCATTGATCTAACCATTTCCATAAGTGTCCTATTTCTTCTTTCTGCTGCATCATTCTGTTGTGGCATACCAGGTGCAGATAACTGTGAAGTAATCCCTTGTTCTGATAAAAAGTTAATGAATTCCCTAGAGATGTATTCTCCACCACAGTCAGACGGTAATGTCTTGATATATTTTCCATGTCGCTTCTCCGTTTCTGCCTTGAATGCTTTGAATTTCTCAAAACATTCAGACTTACGGCACAATAAGTAAATATATCCATACCTTGAGTAATCATCTGTGAATGTCACAAAATACTCAAAACCACCCCTAGCTTGGACACTCATTGGACCACACAAATCAGAATGGATTAATTCAAGAACATCGTTGGCTCTATTACCTTTTAAGGGAAAAGGTCTCTTAGTCATTTTTCCTTCTAGACAGGATTCACACGTTGGTAGTGCCTCCATTTTCAATGAACTCAAAGGTCCATCTTTAACCAACAGAGAAATTCTATCTAAATTAATATGACCAAGTCTCAAATGCCAAAGATAAGTATAGCTCAATTCAATAGGACGCTTTCTTTTCAATGGAGCAACAATATCAAAGTTATTTACTTCAGAATTAGTAAGTTGCAGTTCAGGTGTAACTTTAAGAATATATAAACCATCAAGTAAAGAGCTAGAACATATCATTTGTTCTCTAAATTTAATAACGACAGAATCATCATAAAATTCATTAAAACAAACAGAATATCCGTTCTTACTCAAACTAGAAACTGAAATCAAATTCCTTCTAATCGAAGGAACATACAAGACATTCTTTAAAATCAATGTTCTATTAATCTTAAAATTCAAAGCAATGTTTCCTATAGCTAAAACTACAACTTCAGTGCCATCTCCCAGAAAAATGTTCACTTCCCCTTTACTTAGCTGGCGTGTTTCCTGAAACCCCTGCAATGAATTGCAGACATGATTAGTGGCTCTTGAGTCTACACAGCATTGGTGTGTAGTCAACACCGCTAAACAAGTTTCAACAACCTGTAAATGAAAAGGAGATGTACCTTGCTTTTTCTTGGCTAGCCATGTCGGACATTGTAGCTTCCAGTGACCAGGTTGCTTGCAGTGAAAACACTTACCTTTCGGCTTTTTCACAACACCATTTACACCATTAGCAGCACCATTGTTGTTCGGCTTAACATTTTTCTTTTTCTTACCCTTTTTCTGGACAGATGAAGAAGCTCGCTCAATGTTAAGCACAACAGGTGCAGCTCCTTGCTTAACAATAATCTCAACAGCTACCAACTCATTCAGTAGTTTAGACAGAGTAAAATCCATTTTATTCATGTTATAGTTCAAACGAAACTGCTGAAAACTGGGAGGCAGAGTGTTCAAGACAATCTCAATCTGAGTAGCCTTGTCAACTTCAGCACCTAGAACCTTCATGTCATTCAGAAGACTCATCATCTTCAAAGCATGAGTTCTTACTTGAGTTTCTTCCTCCATTTTAGAAGACAGGATCTCTCTTAGTGCGTTCTGCCTTGCTGCACTAGTTTGATCTCCAAACATCTCCTTGAGATTTTCTAAGATGTCATAAGCTGTATCCATTTTTTGATGCTGATGTTGCAAAACATTTGACATAGATGCCAAAATGTAACATCGCGCCATCTCATCAGCTTTAACCCATTTCTGGTGAGCCTTAATTTGATCTTGAGTGGCACCTTCACCGGGTTTTTCAGGACACACTTCACTGAGCACAAACTTATATTCTTCTGCAGTAAGCAAAATGTCCAAGTTTCTTTTCCAATCAACATAGTTAGGACCCTCAAGCTTGTTTTGGGTTAGGATATTGGCTAAGGGATTGAAAGATGTCATTCTGTCACAAGATTATGCATAAAATAAAACTACAACAATTCAATAATAATCAAAAACTGAATTTAAATCAAGATTGCATAATAACAATAATGACAGCAAAATTCATATATGCATCATAACATCCATGGACAGTAATCTTGATGGGAGAATTAAACTAAACATATGTTATGCATATAAAAGCAACATAAGATCAACATGTACCACTCGATGTGAAATTATAACTTCTAGTCTGTCCCTAATTAATTTACTCAGATGGAGAGATAAATAAATATAGACAATACTAGAAGAGTTACAGTGATTACATCAAAACATATCATCTGCCGATGAGGAAGAAAATATAAGTAATCACAACTAGCAACTCTTGAAATACTCACAAATTAATGGAAATAAACGAGCTGCTGGTTTACTAAAACATTCATGTTATCAAAACCAAAACTGCAGCAAGCATGTTTTGATTTGCGATAGAAAAATAACCTAACATAAAACAGCAATAAACAACAATGTTCAACCATGTAGCATTCTAATTATTGTCTTTTGCGCAGTCTACAACAGTACAATCTTATTGCAGAAACTCGCATGGCAAATCACCAAAATCACAAATGAAATTATGCATGACATTCGGATGAACAACAGTGAACTTATGCACTTATATTTAAAAATTGCAGCCATTATCACTCTTGATTTGCGATAATTAGAAGCATTCAACAATACAATATTATAATTGAAGCATTTGATGAAAACGGCAGCCATTAACATCCTTATATGCAATATAATATTATAATATAAAACACCCATTTCTGTCATTCAAAATCTCTCTTTAACAGCAATAAACATGCATCAATCTTCAGTGATTTTGAATCGTAAAACACCCATATCATACAATAGATGAAACACAAAAACAATCCATCGTAAATGTGAGAATCTATATAAAAGATGTTTAGCTACCTCCAAACGAGTTTCAGACAAGGCTCTGATACCAATTGATAGAAACCATGATTTACGCAGTGGAAACAAATCATGATGAAACAAGCATGGAGGCAAGCAAAAACCATATGTAAAAGATCGACCTTTTTCTCTGCTGAAAACGCCCACAATCTCCTACAATCTTCTACTGTTTACCTTATCAATTTCCGGACTATGATTTTTGAGTGGGCAGAAAAACAATAGCTAGGGTTGTGTCACTCTCTTTTCTTTTCTGTTTCTAATATGCCTCTCTTCGATGGGAAGAAGACAACTTTCTTAGAAACTCTTTTCCGTATAATTTGCTTCAAGAAACCAATATAAGCGTGACTCTCTTTCCCTTAAAATGCTCATTTTAAATAAATTAGATTATCTATTTTTAATTAAATAAAATTTAATTAAAAACTAATCTATCATTTATTTAAAACACATAATTCATGTATAGTCCAAACAATTAAGGCACATCAGGGACCGCAGGAATAAAATTAACAAGGCTACTAATTATAATAAGAATTCATACAGGACCAGTATATTCTCATTATAATTAATCACAAATTATACCACTAAAAATTCATGATTGAACTCCTTATTAATCTTACAATTCCATTACATAATAATTTATGTTTCCCACATTAAGATTACAGATGCTATTTACATCAAACAAATTACTGACAATTTATTTGAGTAACAATAGATCTTCAAGATTATCGCTTAACTTAATTCATGTGTCGGATAAAAATCCACCTGCAGGGTTTACACTATGAAACCTTATAAGCTTACTTAAAGTGCATCATCAATCTCTATACCGAGACGTGGATTCAATCATTGTTTAATACATCGCAAACATAAAGCGTCTTTGTCCAACTCATCGAGTCTTATCGCTCCAATAAATGAAACTCACTCTTTAATGAATCAAAACACAAGACATTTTATATTTGCTCATATTAATTAAATCATGATTAAAAACATAAATCTTATTTCTAATGTCCTAGAGAATATGTTTTAACAGTCAGTACAAAACATCCATTCTCTACTTGGTCCAGTTAGTTATATATAAAATATACTAACACAATTATTATTAAATTATGCCGAAAGATTAATTTATCTAATGCAAATCTCCAATTAAATACAAATAAATAATTTTTTATAGAATGACATCATAATAACATACTATTAAATTCATGCTTATGCATGGTTAATAGTATATCTCTATCAATATCCTATTATGATTTAATTTTCCTTTCATAGGATAGTATCTTCCTCTCAGTTTTTAGACTAGAGAGGAGACACTATCTTGCATGTATGGTGCCTATAAGGGTAGGTTACCATAGTTGGTATTAGAGCTTTGGTTATAGGTCTTATAGACTTGATACTATGAATTATATTCTAGAAATAGGATGATGATAGTTAATCTAGTTTTTGTCTTCCAACTAACATTACCAAGTTAATGGTAGCTAGCAAGATAAGGAGTTGATTTATCTTTGTGAAGTTAATAGGACTCAACATTCATACATCTTGGGAGAATGAAAACTCAAGATACTTTGACACTTGGTAACAATCCATACCCTTTTTAGAACTTGGAATGAACTTAAAGCTCTTTCTAAGCTTTTTGGTGATTTTCTTAGAAACCTTTGTGTTTCGTACAAAATGGTATGAATCATGGAACTACTAAAGCTTGAATAGAGGAGCATAATACTTATCCTTGCATCTCCTATAGAGCCTTAAAGGCTATCGGTTACATGTTAAGCTAAAGAAGTGTCAATTTTTGTCAAATAGTGTCACATTCTTAGGACACATTGTCTTTGTTGAAAAGATATCCATAGAAATAGTTAAGGTGAAAGTCGTCATGATGTGGAGCAACCCAACGTAGCAATCCTCAATTAGTAGCCTTGATCGAGATAACCCATCATGGAGATGACACCAATTTTAGTATGGATGACAAAGTTATCCTTCGATAAAGATCACACCTTTCTATACATGATATAAAGGATTTGAGAAAAGAGCTTCTTGAAGAGGCTCACTACCCTCAATACACTATATGCCCAAGAGGAACAATGATGTATCATGACTTGAGAACACATGCTTAGTGGATAGGAATGAAAATGTATATAACCAACTTTATGTCTTGTTGCCCTTATATGCCAACATTTTAAGGCTGATGAACAAAAACCATAAGGATTATTACAACCACTCCCAATGCCATATTAAAAATGGGAGAATATCACCATGGATTGTTTTATGAGGTTATCAAATTTATCAATAGGTCATGATGCAATCTGTATTATAATGGATTGATTGGAGACAAAATATGTAATTATGGCAAATATATGCTCTAATGGCATATATTCGATATGATTATGCACCATGAGATCCTCAAATCATCCGAATTGATCTAAATTGATGTTAAGGACCTAGTCATGAGTTTAAATTTTATTTTGGAGATTTATCTTAGGTTTAAGGGAGAAAAGGGTGCAAGTTGAATCACTTTAGATTTTGAAAGATCAAGAAATGGTTAAATGAGGAAATGAGCGAGTCAAGACTCATGGACTATGAGGAAAGGCAAGACGAGGATATCATGAGTTTGGGATATGAGTAATGGCCATTCTAAAGTAAGAAAGAAGGCGCACAAGCATAAGAAATGAGGCATAAAGCAAGATTCATCAAGTTTGCATGAAAAATTAGAACTCAAAATCTGGTGGCAACATGTACTCTAACTTTGAGGCAATATTTAGAGAATGTCCAAAAGTCCATTTTAGGAAATCTATATATCGTTTCGCATCTCTGGAAGTCAGGAATCCAACGCTTTAAATAGAACATAAATTAGAGTTGAAACAAGGAAGTTATGTGTGTTTGAAGAAAACTAGTTAGAGAGGAAAGTTGAGTTTGAACTTCACAATTTGAATTCAAAATGGTTTTTGGCCATTTAAAACTCAAAGGAATGCAAGGAAAATTTTGGCAGAGGCTAAGTTCGAATCCTACTACTTATTTCAAGTAAGGGGCATGCAATTGAACTTGAAAATATGGATTCTTTGCTTGGGCAATGGGTCAGTTTGAAATTCATAGTGAATTTCGAACTCACCTTGTTGATTTTGAATTAGTCCAATTTTCTCCCATTTGTGAGTTTGAAATTGATTTGGAACTCACCCAAATTTCGAACTCAACCATTGGTGATCAAGATTGATCTTCGAGACACGTCAAAACGAGTTTCAAATGCCTCTATCCAATTTGAAATGCATTATACTCATTTAGAACTCGTAATTTTTTAAGGTTTTTTTATTTTTATTTTTATTTTTATTTTATGAATTTTCCTTTTAATAAGTGGCCAATGAGAGTGTGCCACATGTTAGGTTATTGATGATACTATATAAAATCTCTTAGTTCTAGGGTTCAGGCATCTTGAATCTTTTTGGGAATTTGACATTTTGTTGGGAAGAAGACAAGAACTTTAGTTTCTTTTCTTTTCTTCTTTATTGAATATATTGTTTTTAGTTTCTTTTGATTCAAGGTATGGATTTATCCTGTTATGGATTTATCCTATTATGGATTATGAATGTGACATCACCACCATGAGAGGCTAAAAAACCAACTTTAGGCTTGAAGCATGAAAACCTAAGGTTATAGGAACAATGGGTAAATTGTTATACAATAAGATTAATTATTGGTTGAGTTACAATTTATTAATTTTGTTTTTACCTTATCCTTGTGATTTAGTTTAGGGAATGATATGGTAGGTTATTACCCTATACTAGTGATTTTTGGTAACTCTTGATCATTAGTTATCCTAGTCTTCCCTATCGCTATTTACTTCATAATAAAGTTTTAGGGAATAAGAAGAGTTAAAAAGATAAATCTTAAACTTGTAATTCATCTTATTTATTTGATGGTTTTATGAATGTATTTTAAAAAGGAAAAATTAGATTCAGATGGAATTTTGAGTTATAGAACTTAAGTTGATCACGAGCAGTCATAGATCCTAAAATCATAAGATCACTTTACTTAAGAAACCCTTATTCTCTTTATTTCTATACCTTAAGTTTGATTGTATGGAAAACCCCAAACTTGAATCAATTGAATTAAAAATTAATATTCATTTTATAATTAATTTGGTTCTTTTACATAGTTTCACTTCATAAAAGTTACTTCACATATTGTTTTTTTTTTTTCACTTTAGGATTTAAATAAAAGTGATTTATTTATCGTAGTATTGGAAAATTCCATAAGCTTGTCCCTGACGACGATACTCAAAGTACTACAAAAGCTATAGTGATTCTCTCTGGTTTTTCTTGACTAGAGTTGCTATATAAAAAAGTTTAGTATTTTGGATAATAGAGAAGATCAATCATGAATAGACTAACTAAATTGACTCATTTCTTTGTCATCAAACAAACCTACAAACTCAAGCACCTAGCGACATTATATGCTAAGGTGAACATGAGATTGCCTGAAGTGACATTATCCATCCTAACTAATCGAGACACAAGGTTCACTTCATTTTTTGGGTTAATTTATAATAGGTCGTATGAACATTAGATTTTAGTACAATGTTCCACCCTTAAATTGATGGACAATCTGAGAGAGTTATTCATATATTAAAGGATATGTTAAGAGCCTACATATTAGATTTTGGAGGCAATTGGGAAAACACCTACCTTTAGGGGAGTTTGCCTATTATGATAGTTATTAGACAAGCATGGGCATGACCCTTTATGAGACATTGTATGACAGAAAGTCTAGATCCTCCATATATTGTGATGATGTTGGGAAAGATAGCTTATGAGCCTAACAATGGTATAATTAATGATAGATAAGGTATCTTTGATTTAGGAGCATCTTCGAGTAGCTTAGAGCATGTAGAAAAGCTATGTCAATATTTGTTATAGAGATTTAGAGTTTAAAGTAGGAGACTATATGTTCTTATGAGTCTCACCACAAATAGGATCTTTTAGGTTTTCCCAAAAGGAAAAGTTAAGTCCAAGGTATGTAAAACAATTTGAAGTTTTAGAGAAAGTTGAATTGGTTTCTTATCTAGCTGCCTTACCACCTAGTCCCTTATGTATTCACAATTTATTCCATGTATCCTTAGTAACGAAGTTCAGATCAAATCCATAACACATCCTAAACACAAAGGATAAAGAATTAAAAGGGGAGTTATTTTATGAGGAGCAACTTGTCTAGATTCTAGATCATTGAGAAAGGGTGTATACATTAGCTGAAGTTCTTAGTAATGTTCTTGTGACATAATCATCTTATTAAAGAGGGTACTTAGGAGACAAAAAGTGGGATGAGGGAATGATAGCCTCACTTGTTTAGGTAGAATAATAAGAAATTCCATGGAAAAAATTTATTGAAAGAGGAAAGATTGTCACTACCTTGGTTTTTTAGAATAATATTTTTGAATTTTTGCTTTTTAATCACCTTATTACTTGCTCTTTACCAAGAATAAAAGTGAATTACCTTTTCTCTAGTCAAAAGCATGTAATCAAGCATGAAGTGTCAAAAAGCATGCACTAAGAATGAGGTTTCAAAAGGCATGCAACTGATTACTACCAAAAAGTGCTATTTTGTAGACCTAATTATAATGGTTTTAAGCACCTTTGTGTAGTAATCATATTCATTTAACCCAATTAATTCATTAAGGTCCTTAGTAATTGGTTTTAACCATTTTGTGGCAAGTTTACATGTTTTTATCAGCTTATGAATCAATTCAAGCATGCCAAATGATGGAGGAGCTAATTGGACAAGTTAAAGCAAGGATTTTGGAAGTTTACAGGCTTGAATTTCAAGTGGAAACACGAGCACAAGCAAAGAGAATGCAAAGAGGAAAAACAAATGGAGAAGAGGAAAACAGAGGACAGCAGCTGCAGTCTTCTTTCGGACTTTTGGAGCACTTCCCGAAGTCCATTTTCTACATGCTATATACCATTTCAAAGCTCAGGAAGTCAAGAATCCAACGCTTCAAACCGTGTACAATTTGGAGCTGAAATGAGGAAGATATGGCCTTCGGAAGACAACTGCATCAAATCTTGTGAAAATTTCGCAAGGTGAATTTCTCCTTGCGAAATTTCGCAAGGAGGATTTAGGCACATTGCGAAAATGCCGAATTTCCTCTGTTTCTCCACGCACGCACCACCGACTTCTCAGATATTTGTAGCTTGATATTTTCTCATGTAAATTCCTTTTGTAACCTTGTATTCAGCCATCATAAGGCTTTATCTTGTAATTTTGCTATATATAGAGGTGCACAACACCTCCAAAAGGAGAGATTGGAAAATGGACGGATGGGGTGATCGATCCTCTGTACATTAGCTTAGAATAATATAAAGCTCTGTTTTTCTTCTTTTCTCCTTTCTTTCTCATTTTCTTAGTAGCCAAACAGCCTCTGAGGGCTTTTCCTCAGAGGATGATTGGCTAAAACCTTTAAGTTTCTCAAAGTATGGATGTTATGTGATGGCTTGGATGCAATCCCATGGAAATTTCTCGCACCCGGAAGGTAAGGTAGTCATTTTTCATTAATGGTTCATTAATGGAAAGTTTGGTTTTTATTTCCTTTGGACAACTTCCAACGGCCAATGCTTGATAAGCTTTTGGATTTCTATCCATTAGTTATCTCCTACGAGCTATTGGAAGGTGAGGTTTTCAATTCCAAGTTTTGCATTAATCCGTTAGAACCAATTTCAATGGCCATTGAAAGGTGAGTTTATCACCGGGAATGACTTTGAGTTGCCAATATTTGGTAAGCTTTTGGCTTTAGACCATTAGTTATCTCTTACGAGCCATTCAAAGGAAGTCTAAGGTGAATAACCATTGATAAAATCCACTACCATATGTTTTGCCATTTTAAAGGATTAAAACTTGATTTGCTAAATCCATACCGGTTCGGGAAGCAAGCATCACCATAGTTGCAACCCCAACGCGAGGAGCCTATCCTGAGATTTCCAATTTGCATAAGAGCCAGAGCATAGCTATCCTATCTTTGAGAAACTTGTTTTTACACCCTTTCATTTTAGTCTTTAATGTTAGCTTAGATTAGTTTAAATCTCTCTAAAACATTTTCATTTTCTTTTAAAGCTAACATCCATAAGAAAATCACCTATTTTCCTAATTTGAATATCACTTGTGTTTGCGAAAACCCTTCCCAGTGAACGATCCTAGAACCACTATGCTATAGTAGCTTGGCTACTTTAGTAATAGTATTTAAGGTATAAATTTTGTTGATACGCCTTTAAAGCTAAGCTACCATGAGTCGCATCAAATGGCGCCATTGCCGGGGAAGGTGCCACAAGCACAGTGAAGCAACCATTAAGGGTAACTTGTGATCTTCATCACAAGTTTGGTGAGTTTTCTTCTAATTTTTTTTTTTTAAAATTTAATTTTAAATATTTAAATAATTTTTTTTTAGTTTAGTTTTTATTTAGTTAAATTTTTTATTCTCTTTTCTTTTATTTTTGTTTTAATTTCAATTTGTGCATTCCTTGTTGGATTCGAGACCAAGAAGGAACCTTGGTACAAGTTGAAGGAAAGAGCCTTAGTTGAATATCATTTTTTAGAAATGGAAATTCCACATGAAGATCAAAGCTCTCATTATGATCATGAAAAGGACAAATTTGCGTACTTATCCATGAGAGATCAGATTGAATTGGGGAAAAGGCAAGTTCAACAAAGCCAATGGGGTAGTAAGTATGCTTTGAATGGAGATGATTCATATGAGCATACGGTAGGGGAGTGCCCTACCATTTCAACTATGAGAGAAATGCGCGGTTACCAAAGCTCCTACACCTCAAGTTGGAATAACCATCCCAACCTTACAACCCAACCTCAACCTCAACCATCAATGAGTACATCTTCATTGGTGCAAGCCATTTTGAAGATAAGCAAAGTCATGGAGGACTTTGTAGGTGAGCAACAAAAGATCAACTCTCATTTTAATGAAAAGATTGATAATTTGGAGAGTTCAATAAATGTAAGAATGGAGGAGGTTTATAATGATCTATCACTAAGGATAGAAAAAATTCAAGACTCCATTGAGAAGCTCACCAATCTCGACATAGCAAGGGGGAAAAGGAAGCTTCCTCCTCAACCCCACCATAACCTTCAAGGAACCAATGCAAAAATATCAAGGAAAGTGTTGATGATCGACACTTTGGTGGGGGATTGCTATGACAACTCTATGGACCAACCTTCCATTGAAAATCATAAGGTTCAAGATGACAAAGGGTTACCTGAACCCTTTAAAGCATCCACTTCTCCAGGGAAGAGAAGAGAAACGAATTCCCTTGGACCAAATGGGAAGGATGCCAATTTTGTTTGGGATCCAGGGGGAATTCAGCATGAAGTGGGTGTGTGAGTGAGGATGAGCTAAATAGTTCATCTTCTTTTTGGGGTACATGTTATCAGCTTCACTTAAATTCTATGTTTTTTTAAATTTATGCATGTTTTAGTTTGAATTCTTAGCTTTAATTTAGTTTTAATATGTTTTTAAAATGAGTTTTGAAGTGTTCATGCAGGTACGAAAGCTCACAAGCTCACAAATGTGGAGAAAAAGGTGAAATAGGGGAGAAATATATCTAAGTCCAAGCTTAAAACCCCATTTCGCAACTCAACAAGTGAGTTGCGAAAATTTCGCAAGGTGAATTTCACCTTGCGAAATGCACATTTTGGCAAGATGCAAAATGCAACCTCTCGGGATTGCACTTTTGCAAGGGGAGTAACCAGTGCGAAAATTTGGCAAGGTGAATTTTCACCTTGCGAAATTTTTTTTTCTTCATGTTTTTTTTCTCCAATTTTAACACCCCTGCAAGCTACATTCAAATGCCATTGCAACTTATATGAGTATACCATCATGGCATGGACCCTTTGAGCCTTGTCCTCAGCTGCTCAAAGTGGGGCCCACTCATCATTTTTGTAAATATTTAGTATAAATTCCTCTCTCATTCAATTTTTGAATTTTGAAATAGGTGGTTCAACCTTCTCAACCCCAAGTCCACATCACATGAGGTACCACTTCCTTCCTCCTTATTTTCGATTCAAACATTGAGGACAATGTTCATCTCGGTTGGGGGGGAGAGATGAGGAAGTAAGTATTAGTTTAAATTTTTATCATACTTAGTTAAATTAGCTACTTTTTAAAATTTTAAAAATTTTTGCTTTAAACTCCATGGATATTAAGGATTAACTCTCAAAATTAAATGAGAGAAGTCGAGTTTCAACTTGATTACATGAGTCTTAGAGTTTGTATTATGCTCTTCTAAAAGTTGATGAATTGTTGAAACTCCCATTGCATGCAAACTTATCTCTTCCACCTTAAGCTATTCGCACACACATACATTAGATTCCGGTTATAAGATGTGAAACTATCTCACCCTTTAAGCTTGAGAAATCATAATTTGACACCTTTAACCTCTCTTTAATAGTGTTGGGACACCTCATAAAGACCAATGAGTCTTTGAAAAAATAGAAAAAAGAAAAAGAAAAAGAAAAAGAAAAAGAAAAAAAAATATAATAAACTTCTTTGCTTGCCTTGAAACCTGAGCATGATCCGAAGGGGTGGCGAAAGCCTTTAAAGCCTGGTGCCCTAAGCCTTTATTGGTTGGGAGTCACCGATCCTCTGCTTGTTACATGGGTGAATTGGTCAAGTTTAGTAAGTGAAAAGAATTGTGAATAAGAGGTGCGTTCCTAGCCTATCAAGAGATAGTTAATTTTGCTAAGCTTAAAGAAAGACTTAGGTTGGGGGGAGATGATAGTTATCCATACTATACTCGGAAGCTAATCACATTAACACTTAGCTTTTAGTGGAAGAATTTGATTTGGATCTTTTGAGAGTGGAAATTCTTTTGATGCTTAAACTTGCATAATATCCATTCTTTGTACTCTATGATCAAGTGAATGCTTTGACAACTCTTATTATAGGTTGAGTTTCACATCTTTATTGATCCATGGATGTCCATCATGCCACTCATATCATTTTTTGGAGTGATTTGCATGATCTCTTTTATGTATATTATTATAGTTTACCAAAAAGTGATATTTTGTAGACCTAATTATAATGGTTTTAAGCACCTTTGTGTAGTAATCATATTCATTTAACCCAATTAATTCATTAAGGTCCTTAGTAATTGGTTTTAACCATTTTGTGGCAAGTTTACATGTTTTTATCAGCTTATGAATCAATTCAAGCATGCCAAATGATGGAGGAGCTAATTGGACAAGTTAAAGCAAGGATTTTGGAAGTTTACAGGCTTGAATTTCAAGTGGAAACACGAGCACAAGCAAAGAGAATGCAAAGAGGAAAAACAAATGGAGAAGAGGAAAACAGAGGACAGCAGCTGCAGTCTTCTTTCGGACTTTTGGAGCACTTCCCGAAGTCCATTTTCTACATGCTATATACCATTTCAAAGCTCAGGAAGTCAAGAATCCAACGCTTCAAACCGTGTACAATTTGGAGCTGAAATGAGGAAGATATGGCCTTCGGAAGACAACTGCATCAAATCTTGTGAAAATTTCGCAAGGTGAATTTCTCCTTGCGAAATTTCGCAAGGAGGATTTAGGCACATTGCGAAAATGCCGAATTTCCTCTGTTTCTCCACGCACGCACCACCGACTTCTCAGATATTTGTAGCTTGATATTTTCTCATGTAAATTCCTTTTGTAACCTTGTATTCAGCCATCATAAGGCTTTATCTTGTAATTTTGCTATATATAGAGGTGCACAACACCTCCAAAAGGAGAGATTGGAAAATGGACGGATGGGGTGATCGATCCTCTGTACATTAGCTTAGAATAATATAAAGCTCTGTTTTTCTTCTTTTCTCCTTTCTTTCTCATTTTCTTAGTAGCCAAACAGCCTCTGAGGGCTTTTCCTCAGAGGATGATTGGCTAAAACCTTTAAGTTTCTCAAAGTATGGATGTTATGTGATGGCTTGGATGCAATCCCATGGAAATTTCTCGCACCCGGAAGGTAAGGTAGTCATTTTTCATTAATGGTTCATTAATGGAAAGTTTGGTTTTTATTTCCTTTGGACAACTTCCAACGGCCAATGCTTGATAAGCTTTTGGATTTCTATCCATTAGTTATCTCCTACGAGCTATTGGAAGGTGAGGTTTTCAATTCCAAGTTTTGCATTAATCCGTTAGAACCAATTTCAATGGCCATTGAAAGGTGAGTTTATCACCGGGAATGACTTTGAGTTGCCAATATTTGGTAAGCTTTTGGCTTTAGACCATTAGTTATCTCTTACGAGCCATTCAAAGGAAGTCTAAGGTGAATAACCATTGATAAAATCCACTACCATCTGTTTTGCCATTTTAAAGGATCAAAACTTGATTTGCTAAATCCATACCGGTTCGGGAAGCAAGCATCACCATAGTTGCAACCCCAACGCGAGGAGCCTATCCTGAGATTTCCAATTTGCATAAGAGCCAGAGCATAGCTATCCTATCTTTGAGAAACTTGTTTTTACACCCTTTCATTTTAGTCTTTAATGTTAGCTTAGATTAGTTTAAATCTCTCTAAAACATTTTCATTTTCTTTTAAAGCTAACATCCATAAGAAAATCACCTATTTTCCTAATTTGAATATCACTTGTGTTTGCGAAAACCCTTCCCAGTGAACGATCCTAGAACCACTATGCTATAGTAGCTTGGCTACTTTAGTAATAGTATTTAAGGTATAAATTTTGTTGATACGCCTTTAAAGCTAAGCTACCATGAGTCGCATCAGCAACCAAGTATGAGCTGTCAGAAAGCATGCAACCAAGCATGAGGTGTTGTAATGCATGCAACCAAAGAATGAGGTGTTACAATGCATACAACCAAGAATGAGGTGTTGAAATGCATGCAATGAAAAGGACACTAAGCCTCTTTCATACCATGACACCCAATTAGGAATGGTGACTCATGGAACTCCTTCAATGAAAGTAACTACAAGAATTAAGCACACCATTTTATGTCATCTCCATGCACTAAGAAAGATGCTAGGAATCTTGGATTACTCCATTCCTTGGCCCGAGATCTTTAAATCTAAGCATAGTGGAAATAGGACATTCAAAAACCATAATAAAGACTAGATCTATAGATTAGGTATCATACTTGCAATCTAGATTTTCCTAGATCAAATCAAATCCAAAGAAGATGTACCATAAGCATCATAGATCTTGTTGACCCAATGATCTTCCACCCAATCTCTCATTTCACAAATCTTGACACAAGAGAAGGGTGGTATTCTCTTTCTCTAGAGAGTGGCTAGACTTTTCTCTCTAAAGTCTAGAAAACAAGATGCAAAAGTGAAGTATTAAACCCTTAAAGGGTTTATATAATCTTCCATGTGGGCTTAAGTAACTTGGGCCCAACTTGAGCATATATAGGTCATTTAATTAATCCCACTTGGGTGCTAATTAATTAATCAACTCTATTGAGGTCCATTCATTAATTAGCCCAATCTAGAAAGTCTAAACATAAGATTTAGTGCAACCTTATCTTTTTACCAAAACGTCCTTATGCTCATTTATGAATTACAAACCCAAAATATCCTTAAATAAATGTGCCACCATGAACCAAGAGCTTGAATGAGGACCAACAAGAACCATAGGAAAATATTAGATCCCTTATAATCCTATTTTGGAGTTAACTCAAAACTCTCTTAAAGAAAGTCAACTACACTCCAATATTTTAAGATATTATAATAAGGCAAAGCTCGGATTTGTGACTTATTATCCATTGCATGCAAACTCCCTATGAATTGGTACCCATAATCTAATGAGGTATGTACTATCAACCACTCATGATTACCTCTTCAACCCATGAGTTATAGATCATCTTATTATGTGATCACCTGATATACTTTAACTCAAGAAAAGCTCTCAAATTCCGCTTAAGAAGTTACTATGACCATAGTTTTCTTGATCACATGTCCTTAGGTTCACCCAAGGGGATACATCGTCTCAATCCTATGAGATATCATGGTGACTCTATTGAGAATGCCTATTACCAACAGCTTCCATCAATAGTGATCTAGTCCGTAGGGAAAATATGACCACCTTAACGTCTAACCTATAAGTTAAAACCCCTTGTTTTCTTGAGCACAAGCTCAATATCCTCTTAAGGTTGAGAGCCCATGTATTACAGTAGCTTGGTGAATCATAAATACCTGATAGTTAATGTCATGATCCACTATAGGTCTTGTCTAATGTGTAACTATACACAATAGTGCACTCACCATGGGAAAACCATCTCGATGACCAAGACAAGTCATCCCTCCATTTAGCAACTAGTGCACTACAGTCTCTGTTGGATTGCCTAAATCCATGAATCAACTATGAACAATCTATCATCTTGTAAGGACCCATGACTTGTGTTTTCTATGCAACTCTTAATGCAACCAAGTCATGTTCAATGTAAGTGATAAGGGTGTGAATGCTTAAACAACCAATTAATGCAAATAAGATAATGAAGGGAACCTAAATCATAAATAAATAAATTTATTAATAGATCTAAAATCTGTTACATCATATCATGCTTTCCAATGCTCTATACTAACAAAAGATACTAATCATTTCCCTTTAATTGACACCTAAGTAAGCCATGCAATAAGTCACCAATAAACCCACTTACTTTTGGTTCCTTCTTACCCTTATAAATAAGACTATTCACCAAACAAGAAAGGAGAAAAAAGAGTATGAAGAAACTCTTATATTGTTAGTATTTCAAAGTTGGATCTTTAAGTCATCGTAATGGAAGTGCTACTTCAATTCAAGTTTAGAGTTCTTATTGTGAGTGATCCTATAATACATGATTCTACTTGGTTTTAGACTTATATATCTTATGCTTATAATGCTATATGTATGCATTCTTTTCCAATATAATGAGATATGCTTCAAAAATGTGTTTGTCAAATGTTATATTTATAATGAATAGGTTCTCCATATATCCTTGATATATATGTTTATTAATAGTTAAGATGGTTTGGTGATCAAGAAGGGATGAGTACAATTTAGGGAAGCTTTGCTTAAGGATATTAGGTTTTAACTATTCTATATAATTATTAGTGAATGAGTAACTAATTTAAGTATAGCTAGGTAAAAGTGAGGCAAGACATTTGAATAATTAGAAACACTATATACCATTGTTAAAGGAAAGCATTAAAACTATAAGGAACAATCAATAGTGATCATTATGGATTTCATTATGCATTTTTAATAGTTGTATCTATGTTAATACATAAGTAGTGTATTAAAGTGCCCAATGTTTTTATTTTAGGTGACCATGGTGCATAACATTAAGTGTATACAACTAGGAGTTCATGGTCATCAGTTCCTTCAATTTAAAAATATGCCCACATTCACAAAAAAGTAGGTTATCTCTTTTTGTTGATTGCAATAGATAATTGTTATATTGTTTAGTGTGACTTGACTTGGTTATAGGAGTCGTTAAGCTCATAAGTTATGCTTTCACAATTATTGCATAGAACTTTGAGCTGCATTTTTGCATGAATTTTTCTCATCCCATAAAATAAGCACAATTAAAAGAGAAATTTCAATCTCAATAAGAAAATATGGATTTTCTTTTCATTTGCTTAGATCCTTTCAAGGAAGCAATTAGTGCATGCCCGCATCATGGATTTGGGGATATGGATTCCTCATAACCATTCTAATTAGATATGTATTCTTCTAGGAAAAAAAAAAAAAAAAGAAGCTTTAGAAGGCTAGAGAGAGTGAGTTTCTTTAAATTATTATTACTTTCTTCCTTTTTAAAAAGAAAAAAGCATTTTCCCACCAAACCTTTTTATATAGTATGAGAAAGACTATCAATCTAAAATGTCTTTTACAAGAATTTTAGAATATTCACATAACATTATTTTGTAAATGTCTTAACATGACTTTTAATAAAATCTTATACTTAGTTTATTCTTAAGTGGGAATAAGTCATTAGATATTTATAAATTATAATTTCTAAAACTTTCTTTTTACAATAAGTCAACAATTGAGTTAAGCTCTTGCATAACTTTAAAATCAGAAACATGCTCCCTTAACTCACATATGACACAAAGTTGAATAGTACCTCTAATTTTATTGATTGATTTCTCCTTTTGGATTTCAATTCCTTTAGGTTATGTTTGGTTGGCGGGAAAGGATATGATAGAATATGATAGAATATGTATATCCTAGAATATCGTATCCCATTGGATAGGATATGAATATCCTAAGATATGATTTCCAATGGAATATGATATCATTGGGAATGCATATCCTACATATATGATATTTTAAGGTAGCATATCTAATGGGATATGCGATATTATATTATATTTATATTTAATTTGTAAAATGAATAAAAAATGGTGTGAAATATATATTATTTTCAATGTTTAAAATGAAAATTATATGACATTCAAATATTTTCTATTTAAAAAAAAAAGAAAATTTTGTTAGGTTTAATAATATTCATCATTAAAATATTTGAACTTTACAAATAAATTTTTTTATATCATGTTATTTAATATATAAAAATAATTTATACATCATATATTAATATTATTTTATAAATATTCTTTTAGTTATTCTTTTTTAATCATAAACTTAATTTATAGTAAAAAAATTATTTTGTAAAATGAGTATATTAAAAAATAAATTTTTGATATATGAGATATGTATATCTCATATCTTATCGTGGAATTAACATATCCCATGTGAAAGCATAGAAAAAAAAAGTGGATAATATATCCCACCACTTATCATATCCCATATTTGGTTGAACATATGATTGAATAAATGATGAGATAACTTATCTTATCCCATCACCAACCAAACATGGGATAGGATATAATATCCCCTTTCTTATTCTATTTTATGCTATATCTAGCCAACCAAACATGTCCTTAATCTTTTGCTAAGGATTGGACTTCTAAATCTTGATTAACGTTGTACATCCCTTCTTGCAATTGAGTCTGGCTTATTCATTCCTTTGCATTGGGTCATCTTAACTTTTTGACACATCAGCAACATATTCAAGGAATTGAATAGCTTCTACAAGGTTTTTGCTCATAAAATCTCCCGCACACAAGGATTCATCCAACTGCTTCATCTAAAGTAATATACCCTCATAGAAATATGAAACAAGCATCAAGTTGTCAAATCCATGATGGGGACATGCACTAATTGCTTCCTTGAACAGATCTTAGAAAATGCCAAACTTTTCTTCATCCTTTCGTATGAAGTTTGAAATATCTCTTTCGATTGTGCTTGTTTTGTGGGCTGAGAAATATTCATGCAAAAATGCAGCTTGAAGTTCTATGCAGTAATTCTGAAAGCATAACTTACGAGATCAACAACACCTATAACCAAGTCAAGTCACACTAAACAATATAACAATTATGCCTACTTCTGTATCGAGATACCAACTTATTAAAGATACGCAATGAGCGAGATTCCTTATAGTTTTAATGCTTTCCTTCAACAATGTTATCGAGTTCTATTATTCTTCAAATGTCTTGTCTCACTTATGCCTATCTGTACTTAAATTGATCAGTCATTCACTAACAATTATCTAGAACAGTAGTCACTGTTATCCTTTGAATTCTAAACCATAAAGAAATCACACGTTTGTCATCTATTGATTAGAAAATGTGAAGACCTTATCTCTGCCATCTGAAAGTAAAGGAGTCTCTTTTTTCACTTTCAATAAAGATGTATTATTGCCGACAAACTCCTTTTTTAAAACCAAACGGGTCGCCAAGTTCTTGCTGGATTGGGAATTTTCCCTGAAAGATATTGTTTAATAATAGCTGAAAGGGAATGGAGAAATTAACAACATGATTCAACTTCGCAAATGCAGCATTCCTTTTCTTTTATAAAGAAGAATCCCTTTAATATAATAATGAGAGACATCTAATATTTCTCAATGTCTGATCAGTATTAGAGGCTCTCTATTTGTTTCTCTTTATAAGATAATCCTTGTGTGAGCCATGGGCCCCTAAGGCCGTTTGAGTCATGACCAAAACACCTTTTTGGTAGAGTTTTGGTCAAACAAGGCGTTTCAAAACCTTGGCCTCGAAGACAATGCAAAACATGCCTTGTGTGAGCCATGGGCTCCTAAGGGCGTTTGAGTCATGACCAAGCAACATTGTTACAAAATTTATTAATTTCTTTTGCCCAAAGCTAAACAGCACAGTTACAACAATTTAGGAAATTCCAAAAAAAAAAAAAAAAAGAAAAAAAAGAAAAGAAAAAATCAATATAACCACAAAAATTTAGGAAATTCCACAACAATTTAGGTCTCAAATGGAAAACATTCAACGATTCTCCGTAATTTCATGGTTTTTTTCCCCAAAAGATGGCTCCACAACAAGGGTTTTAGTGAAGAAAATGGATCCAGTCCACTTGCATAGTAAATAAGAAAAAAAAAATCTCAATGACAATAATGAGCAACATAGTCACTTCGTGGCAAACAAATCCATCTCCAATTGTTAGCATTTTTTTTTACTTGTAGAATAAAAAACTAACATAAAAGAAAGCAAAAATGAGAAAAAAAAAGGAATCAATCAATTTATTTATCCCAACAAAAAAATTATATTTGACAGATTCATAATATTATACTTGAAAAATTAAATTGAGAGTCCAATTCAAAAAAATAAATAAAAGGAAAAATAAAAGTGGTAAATTGAAAATGAAGAGACCGTGAAAGTTAAAGGAGGGAAAGAAATGAGAAACCAATAATGAAGAGAATGAGGAAAGGTAAAGGAAGAACCAAAAAAATGAAGAAAACTATAAATTGGTGAAGATTTTGAAATAGCAAATGATTACAAACCATTTGAATTTAGTAAAAAAAATGGTAATATGATTTGAAAGAAGGAATTCATAAAATTGAGTGGAATGTATTCAAAATTGAAATAAACTCAATTGGCGGATGGAACTTGCTTGCTTGGGAGAGCATATGAGGAAGTTGGACCTTTATGTAACCTAGGGTTTTTATCTATCTATGCTTGGTAAAGGAACTCGAACTTGGTAAATTGAGAAATCGAGTCAAGAAGTGGAAGGAACTCATGTTTCTAAATCTTTTGTCATAATTGAACTAGTGTTGTTGGCTTGTAAATTAAGTAGAGAGATGCAAGTGTTGTTGAATTTTATCGTTGACAATGGTAGATCATGAAATGAACATGGTAAGTACGTTATGATTTTGTGGGTTGGTGTTGGATTATTTATTTATTCATTTTTATGTTTGGCTTATCAAGCTTTGTTTGGGCTAGATGGGTAGGTTTTGATAGGTTGTTGAGTTTTAATTTTTGGGCTTGGATAGGCTGATGAGATGTTAGGTTTATAGCAGGTTTTAGATTAGGCTAAGCTACATTGGATTGTTTTGTTGAGTAAGAGTAGTTTTGAGATTATTTAGTTGAGTACTGGTATTTTCAAGGAAATTTTTTTGTCAAACACCTCATACTTTTAATAGTAGTATAGATTATTAAGGAATTGAACTTACATGATATTCCGCTAAATGGAAGGCTCATTCACATGGTGTGGAGGTGAGAACAATCAATCCCATTCTAGACTAGACTAGTTGTTAGTGTCAAAAGAGTGGAAAAATCATTTCAATGATCGTTTTCAAAGTGTTTGACTACAAATAATGTTGGGTCACTCCTATTTTACTTAATGACAATGGGATAGGAAGGGGGAAAACTTCCTCCAAACCCCAAAATATGTGGTTAAAAATTGACCGGTTCAAAGATCTAGTGGGCTTGATAAAATTGAAAATTAAGTACTAAAAATTAAGAGTTACACATTATAAATGCTAAATTGATCTAAGTGAAAAACATTTGGTATCATCTTTGTTTTAGGTACTAAATTTAATTTAATTGTTTGATAATGAAAATAATTGAAGACTAAAAATTATTTATTTTAAAAAATTAACCATATACTCATTATATGACATTTTAAAATATTCTTTCCAAATTCTATATAACTTAATATATTGATCAATAAAAACTATCATTTGACATAAAAGTATCATGTGTTTCACAATTTGCTTGACTAGTATTTGTTCATGTAAAATAAACATACAAGTGCATGGATTAAATTATGTTCCAAAACATTTAAATTTTATAGATACTAAATATCATTATTATTGTTAATAGTTTCGGAGATATAAAATTATCGTTATCAAATTCACTGAAAAATGTATTTAACTATTGTTGTTCCAAGGTAGATGTATTGCTACACAAGAAATAAATTTATAACTTTCATATTAATTAATTTATAATTTATAATAAATGATCATAATATACACAATAATAGAAAAAATGTAAATAATAATAATTTTTTTTTCCAAAAAATTGTACCTTATATATATATATTTTTTCTTGTTATCTTCTTTGAAATTATAACCAACAAGAAATTTTGGAACTCTTTAATAAATCCTTTTAATAAAAGAGAAATTGTATAAACCAATCAAATCGACTTCACTTAGAATTTTAATTTTACTACACTAAGAAATTAAAAATAAATAAAAATAATTATCATGATATCATCTTAATTTTTCAATAACAATGTATAATTATTGTCCTCATCTTGATTCCAACACACATTGTTTGATCATAAGAAGTCAAAGAGCCAATAAAAGCGAGAATGAAAGAAAAAAAAAAAATAATGAAAAAGAGATATTTTATTTCTATTATATTGAGATTTTTTATTTATTTTATTTATTTTATTTTCATGTTAAATCACATAAGATTTGGATTCTTTCTTGCTTTCTTTCGCTTGCTCGCTTTCTTTGTCTCAGCAACTTTGTCATGGGCCATGGCCCCACCTTCTTTAATAAAGAAGATTCCCTTCAATCTAATAATTTGATGCATCCAACTCTTCGAATAGTGAGGCACATTAGATTAATCTAATACTGTTGTGTCTCTTCATTATAAGTTTCAGAGTTGAATGTAATACCCCGTAAAATGTTTATGCAAATGATACAAGTTCTTGCGTTCACCATCTTGATCAGCATCATCTCCTTGCTATTCTCATTGAAGGAAACAGCAGCATCCATGGCCAAGCCTGGTTGCCCTGAGACATGTGGGAACGTCGGCATCGTTTATCCATTTGGTATCGGCAAAGGTTGTTACCTTGACAAACGTTTTGAGATCACATGCAACAATTCTAGTCTTCCTTATCCACTTTTCCACGTGGACGAGGAAAATGAAGCTGAAGTTCTGTATATGTCTCTGGAGTATATGAGAATCAGAGATTGGGCTTCCCCTGATTGTTATGCGAATTACACATCAGAAGGGCAAAGTTATGCCCAGTTCCCAGTTGCGCCGATGGAGCATTTCAGTTATTCCCACGCTGAAAATAAGTTCATTGGCATTGGCTGCGACATATTTGCTTATATTGGTTATTCCAATACTACAAATTTCATCAACAAAAGCTACATTAGCGGGTGTGTCTCCATCTGCAGTGGCCAAGGCTGGTCTTGGCTTGATACTAACTATTCTTGCTCTGGCATTGGTTGCTGCCAGACTAATTTTCCCGAGGATCTTTCCATCTTTGAGATACGGATTGGTAACATGAGCACCTGGGCTGACGGCGGGGACTGGCCCTCCAATCAATGTAGCCTTGTCCTCATTGCTGAGAATAACTTCTCTGAATTCCACCAATTTGACGTCTCTTTCTCTAATGTAAACAAGACGTACTTTTACCCTTCAGTATTGAATTGGGCAATAGGAAACAAGTCTTGCCACGAAGCTCAAAAAAGAGGAGATTATGCATGTGGCAGCAATAGTCGTTGCGTTAATTCCAAGAAAGGCAGTGGATATACTTGTCAATGCAACTCAGGCTACCGTGGGAATCCCTACCTTCCAGATGGCTGTGGAGGTATATTTCATTACTCTTGGCTTGATATTTGGATGTATAGTAGCACTAGCACTTTGGTGTGATTTCTTGTTTTGAGGGAACCCGGCAATCCCTCTCCATAGTTTCATTCTCACTAGCATTCCAAAGTAGAAATGATATCATCTTGTATATTGTATATTGAAAGCACCTGTTCAGAAAGAAGAATAAGATCCTTCTTTAGGAATATGAATTTATGGTTTTTGAAACGAACGACTACAATTGGCATCAACACTGCAACTAATAGGATTCTGTTATAAGACAACAAAACATGATTTCCACACCGTTTCCAATTAACATTAAGAGCACAACCACAATCTTACGCTTAGTCATACCTGAACACCACCAGTCATACCTGAAACACCACCAACTCGACCACTTTGATATATTCCCACTTAAGAATATCAGATTGAGGGACATCAATCTATACCACCCCACCACCTCTATGTTGTGCCTGTAGAAGTGTTAATTTAAATATATTAAAGGAAGAACACAAAAAATAAAGTAAACCAAACAAAAGGTAGATACACACCCTGAACCATGAGCCTTTAATATCGCTGTATAACCCTGGTATTCTACATGGAATTTAAGCCACTTGCCAATAAAGTTGTGTTAGCCTTAGTTTCCTAAGATGCATATTATAAATATATATATAGTAATTAAATACAAGAAAAATATAAATTTATAAATAAAATTATTAATATTTTAAAATAAAAATACTTATATATATATATATATATATATATATATATTAATTTTTTGTTAAAATAACTTCAATATATGTATTATTATTATTATTATTATTATTATTTTTATCATTTTTTGAGTTTTTCCTAATATTTTTATGCATTTTTTTTCTATCAATTTTCATCCACTAGTATTTTGTGTCAAAGTATCTATCGATATTTCCCTAATATATCCAATATATCCATAATATATAATTATCGATATTTTCATCCTTGTTCACATCTACACATTAGTGAGTAGACCTCTTGCTCCATTAGGTCTCTCTTACTCTTCTTCACATCTCTATCTCGTGTCCCTCTAAACTTTTTTCCCTCATAACCTAGAATATTTATAGAGATATTGTTGTAAACTGTAGACATAATGCAATTCACTCACAATATGAGAATTAGTCTTATTCAAATCAAAACAAGCTACGAGCTTATATAAGCCTTACAAAAGAGATTAAAAAGGAAACAAACAGCCCACGTAAGAACGTGGTAAATGGCTAAGGAAATAGTCAAATCCTACCAACATGTCCCAAAAACTAGGAACTATTAACAGAATGAAATTCTAACAACTTTGACTACTTTAACTGAACATCCCAACAATTCCTCCCCTAAACTGATTGCAATAATGCATTCAGTTGACTCTTGGTACCACACTCACACCCAGTAACTCACGCAACTTTAAAAACACATCCAACTTGAGTGGTTTTGTCATAATGTCTGCAACTTGTTCTTGTGTGCCACAGTGCTTTAACTCAACAACTCCCTCTCTAGTCAAATCACGCAAGAAATGAAACCTTACATCAATGTGCTTGTTGTGTCCATGCATTACTGGATTTTTGGACAACTTTATAGTAGAACTATTGTCACATAACACGGTAGTGCACTTTCCTTGAGAATGACCAAGCTTCTCCAGTACTCTCCTCATCCATACTCCTTGACAAGCATAAGAAGCAGCTGCCACAAACTCTGCTTCAATAGTAGACAAAGTAACCACAGGCTGCTTTTTAGAAGACCATGCCACTGCTCCTTCATTGAGCAAAAACACATAGCCAGAAGTACTTTTCCTATCATCCACATCCCCTGCATAGTCACTGTCTGTATATGCCATTAGTTCACCATTACCCTCCTTCTGATAAAAAACTCCCAAATCTACAGTACCTTTCAAGTACCTTAACACCCTTTTCGCAGCTTGCAGATACATCTCAGTTGGACTTGCCATGAACCTGCTAATAAGACACACCACATACATCAAATCTGGTCTTGTAGTAGTCAGATACATAAGACTTCCAACCAATTGTTTGTATTTAGTAGCATCCACCTTAACTCTGCCTTCATTCTTCGTTAATCTATCTCCAGGAACAATGGGATTCTTCACACTATTACTTTTCTCCATCCCAAACCTCTCCAACACTTCTTTTGCATACTTCCTCTGACTAATATAAATACCCTCAGAATTTTGTAAAACCTCCACACCCAGAAAATACTTCATCTTTCCCAAATCAGTCATATCAAATTCAAGTTTCATAGAATTCTTGAATTTAACAAACATACTCTCATCATTACCAGTAAAAATTAGATCATCAACATATAAGCTAACAATAAAAAATTTACCTCCATCTCCTGTTTTGATGAACAATGTGTGATCACAACTGCATCTCTCAAACCCTTCCTTGATAAAGTATGCTTCAATTCGACTATACCATGCACGAGGAGCTTGTTTAAGCCCATACAATGCCTTCTTTAGTTTGTACACCTTATGCTCTTCACCTTTCTTCTCATAGCCCTGTGGTTGCTTGATAAACACTGCTTTATTTAGCTCACCATGTAAGAAAGCACTTTTGACATCAAGCTGGTACACACTCCAACCATTTCGAGCTGCTAAAGCAATCACCATTCTAATTGTATCCCACCTGGCCACAGGAGCAAACACCTCAGTATAGTCTATGCCATGTTGTTGTGCATACCCTTTTGCCACCAGCCGAGCTTTACACTTGTCAACCTTGCCATTTTCATTGAGTTTGGTTTTGAAAACCCACTTTACTCCAATCTTCTTTACTCCTTCAGGCAAGTCCGTCAGCTCCCAAGTCCCATTCCTTTCTATTGCTTCTATTTCCAAGTCCATTGCAGCTCTCCACTTGGAACTTTGAACATCTTCTTCAAAAATAGTTGGATCTGCAGTTGAGGTAAATAGGACCAAGTTGTGCTCAACGTCACCTTCTGAAAATTCTCCCCCACTCACATAATCTTCCATCCAGAATGGTACTCTTTTGTTCCTCCCTTGTTGTGAGCTTGGTGAGCTTTCTCTAGATACTCCTGAATTTTCACCAAGTGACTCACTCAAAGAACCAAGTGACTCACTCGAAGACAAGCTGTCCTCTCTTTCTCTTCCCTCTACTGCCACCCCCTCTTCAGCGTTATCTTCACCTTGTTCATCTTCACTCCCTTCTTCATTGCTATCTCCCCATTCAAGCACATCAAGTCTTACTTCTTCATTACTCCTCCCCCAATTCCAGCACTTATCTTCTTCGAAAACAACATCTCTGCTTACAACTATCTTCTTGGACACTGGATCATAAAGTCTATATGCTTTAGACTCTTCACTCATCCCTAGCAACACACATTGAAAGCTCTTATCATCTAGCTTCTTTCTCTTGTTATCTGGCACATGAACATGGCCAATGCATCCAAAAACCCGAAAATAATCAACATTGGGTTTAACACCACTCCAAGCCTTTTCAGGGGTCATGCCTTTTACTGCCAATGTAGGACTTCTATTGAGCACATGAGCTGTCCAGTTCACTGCTTCTGGCCAGAAATTCTTTGGGACTTGCTTCTCCGATAACATGCTTCTAACCATGTTCATGATTGTCCTATTCTTGTGCTCAGCTACTCCGTTTTGTTGAGGAGTATAAGCTACAGTGAGTTGCCTACTAATACCATTAGTTTTGCAGGATGCATTGAATTCGAGAGATGTGAACTCTCCACCCCTATCTGTGTGCAAACAACAAATAGAAGCTCTTGTCACTTTCTCAACAAGATTTTTGTAATTCTTGAAGGTAGTAAAAGCTTCAGACTTCTCCGTAAGAAAATATATCCATACCTTACTGCTATAATCATCAATAAAGCTAATAAGGTACCTCTTTTTACTATTGGAGACAGGTTTGATAGGTCCACAAATGTCAGCATGTACCAACTGTAGCCTCTATGATGCTCTCCACAAGCTCCTCTTTGGAATTGCGTCCCTGTGTTGCTTTCCCACCATGCAATCAGTGCATACTTTGGATGATGCTTTCAGCTGTGGTAACCCTCTCACCATCTCCTTATACTGCAATGTTCTGAGACCCTTAAAGCTTAGGTGCCCATATCTACAATGCCAGAGGTGTGTATTGTCTTCAAGAGTTATTTGAAAACAAGTGGGAGCTTTTGGCATAACTCTTACGGGCAGTATGAACATCCTATTTGCAAACATTGATGTTTGCATAATGAGCCCTTTCTTAGGATGATAGACTCTCCATTCTCCATGTTGGATTAGAATAGCCACTCCTTTCTCTTGCAATTGTCCAACACTTAGCAAATTGTTTCTCAACTCAGGAATATAGAAAACATCTGTAATTACCTGAGTAACTCAAACAACTTGCATTCTAATGTTCCCCTTTCCCAATACAGTCATCTTGGAATTGTTCCCGAGCTTTACAGATTGCCGGAATTCCTCATCAAGATCCGAGAACCATAGCTTATTTCCACACATATGATTGCTGCACCTCGAGTCAAGAAACCAAACATCTTCTTTCCTTGATTGGTTAAGCTCCACATACGACATCAATAACATCTCCTCTTTCTCATCAAGTTCTGCATAATGTGCTCCCTTCTCCCATTCAGGACACTCATATTGAAAGTGTCCTAATTGATGACACTTGTAGCACTCAACTATAGCTTTGTTGAATGCTTGCCTACCCCTTCCTCTACCTCTTCCTCGAAAAGCTCTATGACCACGACCTCCTCTTCCAGCAAATTTATCATCATAGGTCACCTTCAATGCTTGCTCATCTCTTCCATGCCCATTCATCCTTTGCTCATGAACCAACAAGCTACTCTGCAACTCATCAATGGTTAAAGTGTCTAAATCATTAGACTCTTCAACTGAACACACAACATAGTCAAACCTTGAAGTCATTGATCTCAGGATCTTTTCAATGATCACCACTTGCTTCATGCTTTCACCATGAATCTTCATCTTGTTTGCTATGGTGAGTGTTCGAGCAAAATACTCATCAACACTTTCACCCTCTTTCATCTGCAGAACCTCGAACTCCCTTCGAAGTGCTTGAAGTTGTGCCCTTTTGACTCTTGTGGAACCTTGGTACTTCTGCTTCATAGAGTCCTAGATATGCTTACCAGACTCTTTATTGAGGATGGTCTCCATAATGTTTCGATCTATGGCTTGGAACAGATAATTCTTAACCTTCAAGTCTTTCAGCTTGTGATCTGCAATTGCCTTCTGTTGAGCTTCAGTAGGCTTTATTCCTTCTGTTGTGGCAGGGATTCCATTCTCCACCAAGCTCCAATACTCCTTCGAACGAAGAAAATTTTCCATAAGCATAGACCAATGATCATAATGGCCATCGAACTTAGGAATTGCAGGTTGAACAAAGTTACTACTTTCAGCTGCAATACTTTGATCACTCTTTCTCTTATCTTACTCTCTTTTCACTCTTTCTCTCTACAAGAAACTGCGGTTTCTTTTCTCTCACAATCAGGCCCCATGATGGGGCTCTAATACCAGATTGTTGTAAACTGTAGACATAATGCAATTCACTCACAATATGAGAATTAGTCTTATTCAAATCAAAACAAGCTACGGGCTTATATAAGCCTTACAAAAGAGATTAAAAAGGAAACAAACAGCCCACATAAGAACGTGGTAAATGGCTAAGGAAATAGTCAAATCCTACCAACATGTCCCAAAAACTAGGAACTATTAACAGAATGAAATTCTAACAACTTTGACTACTTTAACTGAACATCCCAACAGATATTTCTATCAACTTTCCTTATCTATAAGAAATTTAATTACAATAACATATAAAGTTAAAAAATATTTTATATAATATTCATTTACAAAAAAAAAAGTATATTCTAAATAGGAATTTGATACACCTTCCCGACACTGTGATAGGAGCCTCAATCCAACAATTTCCTATTAATAAGTTTCTTTTTCTGGCTTCTTAAAAGATGTTGATGAGTGCATGGAGTCAAACAATACTTTTTGCCAAAAAGGAGCTGTTTGCACTAACACGAATGGTAGCTACTATTGCGACTGCCCACCTGGTTACTACAGAGACGATGACAAACCTGAATATGAGTGTGTACGCGACAAAGGAAAACACAATCCAGCTCTTCTTGTTTCTTCAGGTATAAAATTTTCCCACAGTCTCCCTCATGTTCACCCTCTTCTTTCTCTTGAGTTTGTTGTTAATTACGTACCTTTGTGGCTTATACATGCAGGAATAGCAGTCACTCTTGTTCTTCTCATCCTACTTGCTATTAGCTTTTGGTTGAATCAAAAAATTGAGAAGAGAAAGAAAAGCAAACTCAAGCAGATGTCCTTCAAGAAGAATGGTGGTCTTCTACTGCAACGGGAAATCTCTTCAAGTAGTATAGGAAGTAGCGTTGAGAAAACAAAACTCTATACCATAGAAGAGTTGGAGAAGGCAACAGACAATTTCAATGCAGGTAGAGTTCTTGGAAAGGGAGGCCATGGTAAAGTATACAAAGGGTTGCTATTAGATGGAAGCATAGTGGCCATTAAGAAATCAATTGTAGTTGATGAAAGGCAAGTTGTTGAGTTTATCAACGAAGTTTTCATTCTTTCACAGATTAACCATAGGCACATTGTGAAACTGTTAGGTTGCTGTTTGGAGAGTGAAGTTCCTTTACTGGTTTATGAATACGTCTCCAATGATACTCTCTCCCACCATCTCCATAATGAGGACCATGCATCAACATTGTCTTGGGAAGAGCGCTTGCGAATTGCAGATGAAATTGCAGTAGCCCTAGCATATTTACATTCATATGCTTCTACAGCTATCCTTCATAGGGATATCAAGTCTAGGAACATACTGCTGGATGAGAACTTCAGGGCTGTGGTTTCTGATTTTGGACTTTCAAGGTCAATTGCCCATGAAAAAACACACTTGAGCACATTAGTGCAGGGCACATTTGGTTACTTGGATCCAGAGTATTTTCGGTCGGGTCAGTTTACAGACAAAAGTGATGTATACGGGTTTGGGATGATTCTTGCTGAACTTCTCACGGGTGAAAAAGTGATTTGTTCTAGTAGATCTGAAGAGAGTCTAGCAATTCATTTTAGATTGGCAATGAAACAAAATTTCCTGTTTGAAATTCTAGACAAGGTGATAGTGAACGAAGGTCAGGAAAAGGAGATTCTTGCTGTTGCTAAAATTGCTAAGAGATGCCTGAAGTTGAGTGGGAAGAAAAGGCCAGCCATGAAAGAAATAGCAGCAGATCTCCACCAATTGAGGAGGACTATGAAGCAGCCATCACTTAAGCAGACCTGCCAGGACAACTGCCCTGTAAGTGGAAGGTACTCCTTTTCTTCCGCATCCACAAGTGCAGTTACAGAAGAGTATGCACTTCAAGGCTAGGAGTTTCCTAGACCATATTCCATGACTGCTGAACGCGTCAATTGGATACGAAAGGTTTGTGAAACCAAATTCATGTATGTTTCTACTGTCCACTTATCTAATGGCTGGAAAATTTTAGGCTTTATGACTTCAACTCCATTAATATTACATGTTCGAATTTGTTGTTCTTAATCTGTAGATGTAGCACTTTCGCATTTGATTTCAATTTCTGAACATGTTTTCATTTTTGGAGCAATAGTCAGTCAGGAAATGAACTTTTATTTGGATGATTGATCACTAAACACTATCCCCTACAACTCAAACCTGTATAAAAAATTCATGCATGATTAGTTAGTACAAAATATTTGGGCAAAGAATTGATTTCCATCTCAATTGAATCACATGAAACGGAAATTCACCCATTTAATCCATCTCAGCAGATTGAGTTCTTCTCTTCTCTCTAAAGTCCCCTTAAAATGAGCTGTTCATCTATAAGACACTAAAGAACACTTACCAAAGTCTCATTAGACCTTAAGGACCTCAACTTGAAAGTCTTGAGCCAAACCACACTCCCCAAAGTCCAAAACCAACAACCAATATTTGAAAAGCATTAAAACTCCCCAATTTCAAGCAAAAACACTTCCTTGGGTGGTTTCAAACAGCATGGCAGTTTGTTATGACCAAAACACCTTTTTGGTAGAGTTTTGGTCAAACAAGGCGTTTCGAAACCTTGGACGTGCAGACAATGCAACACCACTTGTTACAATCCACTTGCCCTTTGTGGAAAAACAACTATGGGCCATGATTTTTCTACATTGATTTTGATTTTTCTCTTTTACATGTTACCTTCATTCTTATCTCCTTTCTATTCTTATTCCAACATACCAAATGCACCTTGATGTTTTAAATCAAATTCCTGCCTAGGTGTCCATGATGTTTTCAACATTTGCCTTTTAAAGGAAAATTTTTAACCACTCTAAAGTGTTAATTTGGCCAACCCAGGTTAAATGGACCAGTTTTTAACCCCACTTCAACCAGCTTACAACTTTAACTCCACATTGATTAGCACTACATGGATGCGCACCTTTTTTATTTCTAATTCCTATGTCATCTTTCTTTTGTTATTTCGTTCATTTAGTGGGGACTGGAATATTTATAGATCCTTGCCTTGAACCTTGCTCATGGTGATGACTGGTATATCTTAGACTTGTCTAAGATATATTAACATCCTGCCATCATCATAAGCATATATTAATGTTCCAAAGTTAGCAATGTAATTGAATGTTGATGTTTTATTGTCAGTATAAGACTTCTTGTTATCGTAAATATATATACCATCAAGAAGTGATTTAAGCTAAAATAATATATTACTATTTTTATTTGTTTAATGAGTTAATTCCATCTCATAGTTATCAAATCATCTGCTAATAAATTATTTTTACTCTCAATAAATTAATATATAAAATTGAATCTATTCAACCATTCATAAAAATAATTCTCATATCCAATAAATTATTTACATATAATATTGCAACCTAAACTAAACTATGTATAAATAAATGTGTTCAAAAAAGGTGTAATTGCCCTATTTCCCTTGACTTGGCTAGTAGAAACATCTTTAGGGTTTAGAGGGGTGCCATCTCTTTGAGATACCTTTTCAATAAGTAACTTGATCCAGGACCTAAACTCGGGTTTTTCAAAGACAAACTTTTCCGAAACTTAAGGAGTCATTTTTTTAGGGTTTTTTTTTCTTGTTTTATTTTTCCTTTTAAAATAAAATAAAATAAGCAGCGACTTTAGTTTTTTAACAAAAATAAATTTTCACCTTAAAAAGCAAGTCTCGCAAATGAGTGGGGGCGCACATAAAAAATGAAGGTCCACACCACCTCCTGTCAGTTCTTTAAACTACCACATTATACACCGTCTAGCTTTGAAAGACAAGCCTAATTGTTTTAGATAGGATGTTCGAAAAGGGCATCCTGGTTGCTCAAGAAAGAGTTGCTCTTATCCAATATTTACCTTTAGCCCATTTCTTGTGTAGGCCTGAGCATCTCGTGTTCCTCCCATTCTAGTCCATGATTAGGAGGAAACATGCACCGACAATTTGGGACCTGCATCACTAGGAATCCGCTTCTCCTTAACTGACAATTGTAGATTGTCTTTGATAGTTGTAGGACTATCGTCACACCCATTATACCCTCTATGTTTTTTATTTATTTTTGTTTTTATTTGGGTCAATGAGTGATCCTGAGTGTAAAAGTATCCAGCCCTCATCCAAGAACATTTGGGCAACAATGGATGGATACAACACACAATAGTTATTGGAAAGAAGACACCCAACTTGTGTTATTAACTCAACAAATACAAGATGCAAAATTGAAGTGGGTCAACACTTAGCCTTTCACTGACAACATCCCCCTTTCTCTATATCTTTGATGAATTACATAGGTTAGATAGTATCTCTGGTGCAATCTCCAAACCATAACTCCCCATTTGAAATCAACCAGTGAGGATCTTACAGCACCCTCTGTTAATTATAGGAGGTGGGGCAGTTATCTAACTTGCATAACTGCCCAACTACATAACAACCAACCCTTACTTTTATGTCATGCACCCAAATGATCCCTTAGTGTTGTGCCTTACTGCTTCTTGTCTGAGTCAACTGCCTACCCAACTCGTCTCTTCTCAACAGGTGCAATGCATGAGATGACCCAACTGCCTAGCATGTGCATGCCAAAAAACTCTTAGCATGCTGTCAAGCTAAGTTTTTTCCAGCCTAATCTACTGTATCAATCCTGAGGATTCTTGTCTGGTCCAGATCTTAGCTAATATTTGAATCATGTGATTAAGCTATAGAAGAAGACTCATGACTTTGAAATGGTTCTATTATCTAAATATTATTGTAGAATCATGCTAAAGTTTTAGAGTTGAGATATACTACATCCAGATAATGTGGCAATTTGCTAGGATCTGCTATTTGATTGGGCCCTTGTTAATCTAAGCAATTCAATCATTGGGCATCTATCCTAGCCAGAAAACACAATTACAGAGTTGAATTCAGCGGAGTTGGGGGATCTGCTGATGTGGAACCAGGGTTTGCTTCTCACATGGCTGTCTTTAGGAGGACCGTTCCGCTTGAGACCGATAATCACCCTAACCCGGTGGATTTAATTCGTCAGACCGATAACCAGGTTTATGATATGAATTTTAATATTAATTGTTAAATAAAATATTTATTTATTTTATGAGTTTTATCATATGTAAACATAATAACAATATGTATATAATATTATATTTAAAACTAAATATTTTGTAACAAAATTACATTTAGTGATGATAGTTTTAGCTCTTTTTTTTTTTTTTTGTGTATGGTTTTAACTTCATCACAGTTTTAATTTATTTTTTGATTAAAATTCTTAATTTCCATATGAAATAAAAAAAATATTTTTCATAAAAATTATATTTAATATTTTATATTTGTTTTTTCTTAAAACTAGAATTAAAACTTTTCATAATTCAATACTAAATTTTCACCTTAATAATGTATTCTTGCATAGTTCCCCTTAATTCCCCTTAATAAATACATTATAACCTTTTTTTTTTTAATTTATTTGAATAAATTTTTTTAAGCTGTTAGGCTATTTATGAAAAAAATTATAAATAATCTTACAATATTTATAATTTTATTAAATGATTGGAAATGAACTTTAGTTATAATAAAGGATAAAATGTTCTTTTTATCAATTTTTATTATTTTTCTCATCATACTAATTGAGAGTTGAAAGTAAAATAAAGTCAAAAGGAAAATTATAAATTAAAAAAAAAATAAAAAGAGAAAATTTTATTTATAATAGAATAATGAGATTGAATTCAATTACTTGGAAATCTCCTTTAATATTATTATAATTATTGTCTTATAAAATTATATAATATTTTAAATAAAAATATTATCCATTTTGAACTTCTTTGACCCATCATTTTTCCGCAATTAGTGATTTATCCTACTTTTATATCCTTTTATATACAATTGATATTATTATTATTATTATTATAAATATTAGTAAAATTTTAAAATTTAGGTTTCTTATTTTTTTAGCATTTAATTTATAATTTTTATGAACAAAAAAATATCGAAACACTCTTATTAAGTAAAAAGAAAATTATTGTTTTTTATTTATTTATTGAAAAACAACTATTTCAATTGGAAAGAGTATTTTTTTGTTACTTAATATGAACACAAACCTCCATTTTTTTCAATATAATCTATAAATTATACTCTTTGTTGTCAAATTTGTTTCAATTAAGGTTATTGTAAATTGTACTTTTAACATGTATATTTTTCATAATTATGAAAATATCTAACATGTATTTTAATTACCCGAGATTATGACTTGTACGAATGCTATGCACATGAGTCTTTTCACATTAATCGATGAGAATAATCCTTTTTTCCTTGGCTTCCCATGCATGCTGAGGTTTAACAACCTAAACTTATGTTAAAAGAATTTAAATACACCTTCATAAATTTTGGTACATTCTTAAATAAAATTGGTACATCCATAAGAAAATATTATACATTCTATATAAGTAGAGGTAAATTGTATGAATGCTATACCCACAAGTCATTGATATTATTGGATGAGAATCATTCATTTTTCATTGCCCCATCATGATTGGCTAAGGGTTAATAACCCAAAATTATATTGGAAGGATTTAGATGCATCCTTCATATTAAATAAAATTGATACATCTTAAGAAATTTTGGTACATTTTACATGAAAAGAAGTAGATTGTATGCGCGCTATGCCTATAGATCATTTGACAACAATTTGATGAGAATAATCCATTTCTCATTACCCCTCATGCATGCCTAAGGATTAAGTGCCTAAACTTATGTTGAAAGAGTCTAAGTATATCCTTAAGCAAAATTGGTTCAACCTTAAAGAAAAATTGGTATATTCTACATGAAGGTACATTGTTTGAACACTATGCCCACCTATTATTTGAGATTAATTGATGAGAGTAATCCATTTTTAACATGTATTTTAAAGGGAGAATTGTGTGACCAACTCAACTAGGCTTCATAATTGAGGTAAGATCCTCTTATCACGCATAATTAAACACAAAACCCAATGGAAGAATAGAAATTGAGAGGAAGGATATTGTCTTTAAAAAATCCCTAAAATACCCTTGACTATTAAATGAAAAAACTAATTGGTCACCTCATTTTCTCATTCTCTTTTTTACTCTTTCATTATTCTCTCACCTATTTATTAGTGGGACTAAGTTGAATGATTTCCCAATCATTTTTCTCTAACAAATTGAACATGAGAGATAAATGGTTAAAAATTATTATTGTCAAATGTATTTTTGAAATAAATAATTTTTAAATACCTCATCAATTTTTTTCAAACATACATAATATATAATAAATATTTTTTAAATACCTTGGAAACTTATATAATATATAATAAATATTATTCTTTATTTCAAACTTGCATTATTTCTCATAAATATTAAGCAATTTTTAAACACCTCATAAAATATTAGTATTGTTTGTTTGTTCTAACTTGCAAATTAGACATCATTATTTTTTTTTTCAAACATATAGAATTTATAATAAATATTTTTTAAATACCTTAAACAAATATTTTTAAAAGCAAAGAAAGTCTTGAAGCATTTACATATGGATAAATAACATCCATTAAGTTCTTTGATGATAGTTCATTTACTTGAAGTAGAAAAGAACCTCTTATGTCCTAAAGAAGATAATGAAGAACTACTTGGTCTAGAAGTACCATATTACAGTGTTAGTGGTGTACTAATGAATCTTGCAAATTATACACGACCAAATATTACACTCCTTGTTAATTACTTGTGAGATGTAATTCTACACCAACTCAGAGACATTGGAATAAAGCCAATCATGTACTACAATAACATGAGTGTATGTTATTCTGAAGGATCAAAATCTTAATTGATTGAATATGTAGATCCTGACTATCTTTTAGACCTCCACAAAGCTTGATCTCAAATGAGGTATGTATTTATATATGGTGGTACGATAATATCGTGGAGATCAATAAAGTAAATAATGAAAACATGCGGATTACTCTCCATCAGAGGTAATACTACTAAGTTAATAATGTTGCATGCATTGCACAAATTAAAGAATAATAAATTAAGGGTGATAGAATTAAGCATATATCGCCCAAGTCTTTTACTTTCATTAACTCCAGAAGAGTGATGAAATTTCTATTCAGCGAATAAGATCAAGTGACAATTTAGTAGGTCTATTCACAAAGGTATTGTCAATTACAATACTCAAGAAGCTCATTGGAATATGCTGACTTAAAGATTCCCATGTTGTGCTACTAGATAAAATATAATCATGTCAACATGAGGGGGAGCTAATTGATAAGAATATCACTACACTGCACTCTTTTTTCCTTCTTCCAGGTTTTGTCTCATTAGGTTTTACTAGCAAGGTTTTTAACAAGGCAGTTGTAGTAATCCAAAAAAATATTGTACTCTTTTTCTTTCACTAGGGTTTTTCCTGGTAAGTTTTTAATGAGACATATTTTTATGATCATCTAAGGGGGAGTGTTATAAAATATGAGAATTTATCGGATTGTGGGGACTTGTGGATGATCATCCATATTGATGTATATCTCTTTATAACTTCCTATAAAAGGGAGATACCTCTAATGAAAATTCATATCGTTCTCTTCCTACATTCTATTATGCTTTTCTTTGAATGTCTTTGTTTATTCCCCCTTTTTTTTTCTTATTCTTTTATTTTACAACAAATATCTATATTTTTATAATATTTATAAAAATATATATATAATTTTTTATTATATTATATTATTAATATTCATATTTTATTAAAAACCTTTTATTTTTAATTTATTTGTAATTAAAAAATTGTTTTTATTTTTAACAAGACATGAATTTAAAAAATTTAGTTTACGTTATATAAATTGAATTTATAATTTGTACATTTTACAAAATAAAAAAAATATTTTTAAAAACAACTTATCTAAAAAGGTTTTTAACTTTTTAACTTTTTAATTTTTAAAAATAATTTGCATTAGGGAATCAAAATACCTCACAATTAAATCCATTGAAATCATTTCTGATTTTATTCTCATCATAATTTAAATTATCCAAACATAGGAATCAAGAAAGAAAAAAGAAAAATGTTCATTCTCACTCTTCGTTCTCACGTATCAAATACACAACATTACACACAACAGTCCCAGATTGTTTTGGGTCCTACCAATATATTTGATTCCACAACTAAGTAAAGTGAACATGGGAATAAGGAAAAGGGAGTGAGTCCCTACTTTTTGATTCCTAGTGATAGAATCAAATTAGTAAACATGTCCTTAAAAGTCGCGGAATGACCTAATAGTCTTTGGTTTTGAAAAAATTGTGGAAAAACTATTGGCCGACAAGGTGTTTCCTTCAAGTTTCTTTTCCCCATGAAAATTGCCTTTTAGCATCAACCATGAAAAAGGCATTCAACATGTTTGTGAAAGAATAAATTCTAACTTTGTAAATATGAACTATTAAATGAATGTAGAGGAATTTAAAAACAATTAATTTTAGGTTTTGGGTTTGTTTTTGTAAAATTTAATACTTATTAGTGAATGACTTAGGTTGGCATTAAGTTAAATTATACTTAAATTATTGACTTAAAATTTATTACTTAATTTTTATTTTATGTATTAAGATTATTTGATAAAATTAATTTAAAAATTTATTCTAAATCATTAAATTGATATATTTATTCTTATAAATTATAATTAAGGTAAAGGAGGTCGAATTACAATAGGGGTTATGAAGTAGTACAAAAGATCATAAAGATAACTAGGATAAATAAAGCTAAAAAGGTAAAATAAAGTTGTGTGTATTTAAGAATAAATTAATTGTTTTTACTTATTACTTAAAGTTGGTTTTGACTTTAAGTCATATCATTAAGTTATTTTACTAATCATACTTAATTTACTTAATAACTTAATTTAAGTTATTAAATTGATTTATCAAACAACCACTTTGTCTTATTCTTTACTTTTTTACATTAGTTAAGAAATAAAGCAACAATTATTATTTTAACATAAACTAAATTGTATGATTTATGAGAAATACTATTTTCTTAAATAGAGCTTGAATTCTTTCTAGAATAAATAAAAAAAATCACTCACCGATTTGTTAAATCTAGTTTTTGAATTTGTTTTAAAAGTAATATAAATCCTAAATTATGTCAAAATATCAAATAGGATTTTTTTTTTGTTAAAATGAATGGACAAATCCATGTGATAAGTGTAAGAAGAAATTGAATATATCCAGATATATCATATAAAAGGTATAGCTAATGAACCCTTGAATTTTTTTATTTTAATTTTTTTTTGTAGATATTTAGGGTCTATTTGATAACTATTTTCTAGAATAGTTTCTTGTTGTTTAGAATAAAAAAAATAGGAAAACACATTTGACAACCAAAAATTATTCATAACTGCACGCCAAAATAATAAAATATATTAAACTAAAACCCAAAACTTGTTAGATAGCTTGTAAGTGAGTCCATCTACAATAATGATCAATTCAAGGAAATTAAAAGGTTGTCTACCTTATTGTTTGACCATTTATAATCTTCTTTGATCTTCTGCCCATCCATATATATATATATATATATATATATATATATATATATATTCACTTACTAAAAAGACAAAAAGGTTTTTTTAGATAAAACACATCCCCTTCATAATACATACATATATACCATATAGTAACAATAATAATCATAACAATAACAACAATAATAACACTAATAATAATAAAAGATTTTTCAAATAATTTTCTTTGGATGTAACTACTCAACTTAGATTTCTATGATGATACATGGCCAACCAAGAGTCTCAGTGATTATACATTAATGCCAATTTCCACATTTTCTTAGCAAACCTCATAAACCCAATACACTATATGCTTGTATCCCTATTGTAGATCTTAGGATTCTATGCACAAGCAAATTAAAGTTTATAATGCATGAACTTTAAATCCATTAAGAGCACTTACTATCTAACATATTAGTCAAGTTTATCACTTTATGACAATCATTAATTTAAGTTGAGAGCTCAAACACTCCTATAACTAAGTCAAGCCACACTATAAATATAACAACCACTCCTATAGTTACCATTGCAATTGCCACTTGGTTACTACAGCGATGATGAAAACCTGAATGTGATTGTTTATGCAACAAAGGAAAAGTAAAGGCTACTATAAATATGTGGTTTTATAATAGGATTTATAGAGGGAGAAGGAAAAAGTGAGAAAATTGTTATGCCAATGGAAGCATCAATGTCAATGTCAAAATATTAATGGAAGAACATAAAATAAAACATCCTCATATAAAGGTACATGAGATTTTAATGTGGTTCGGCAAACATTGCCTACCTTCATTAATGAGAGATAACATTTCACTATACGATAAGGAATATTATAGAAGATAAAAATAGAAAAAACTATTGGGTCTCGAAACATCTCACTTGTCTTCACTCTTTGTTTCTACCCTAGATTGTAAGCCTTTTTGCTCCTTCAGATGTCTCTCACTCTTCCTGACATTTATACCTTGGTGAGACCTCTTGCTCCATTGGGCGTCTCTTGCTTTTTTTTTCATAGCTTTATCCACCATGTATAGTCCTCACAAGCCCATTTCTCTCTCAAAATTTTCTCCCCTCATGACCTATAATATTTACAACAATATTTCTACTAGCTTTTCTTGTTTATAAGAAATCTAGTTATAATGACATAAATTTAGGAAATATTCTACATAATATTCGTTTTACAAAAAAGTATATATTCCAATTAGGGATTTGAGACACCTCCCAAATATAGAAAGCCAATCATAATGAAGATTACTCCAAAATATTCACGGGATTTCTTGTAGTACTCTTGTACTTTCAATTGACATCCTAGAGTTGACTCTCTTGATTTTCTTAACGATCATAGTTGATTGTTCCTTATAGTCAAGGAGAAAAATATTGGGATATATCGACGATATATCGCCGATATATAGTGTATCGGGAGGGGTCGACATGATATTTTGTGGAAAAAAATCGAAGGGGAGATATTTCCGCAAAAATTGCCAAAATATCGGTGATATATCGGCTCAGGGAGATAAATCGGCGTTTTTGTGAAAAAATCGCCTCTGGTGGAAAAATATCGGCGATATATCGGTGATTAATCGGAGATAAATCGCCGATTTTTTGGCGATATTTCCCCTCCTTCATGCAGCGTGATCTGACGGCCCAAATCACGCCCGTGTTGATCCGATGGCCTAGATGTGATTCCAACGGTAATATGGCAATCCAACCCCCAGATTGCTCCCAGTTTTTTATCCAATGGCAAAAATTGATTTTCAACAATAAATTAATGTTCCAACGGCTATTTTGGCTCAAATTTCTTCTATAAATAGCCCAAATTTCATCCATTTCATCCATTTTTGCTTTCATTCTTCATTTGCTCTCTCATTACTCCAATTTTTATTAAGGTTGCTCAATTATTCAATTATTTTAAGGTATGCTTGTTTTAAATTGTAATTAATTTTGTTTGCAATTGTAATTAATTCACGTATTTTCAATTAATTAGTATGTTTGCAATATGTATGATTTAATGCTATTTTTACATTCAATTGTAATTAATTTTTATATTTTTATTAAATTAACTAAGGTTAATTTGATTATTTAATTATAAATTGATATGTTTATTTTAGATGATTATTTGTGATTTATTTTCACATTTAGAATTAAATTAAACTAGTTAACTTAGCTAAGTTATTTAATTAATTTAATTAACATTTTAAATTATTTAATTAATTTAATTAACATGAACTAGTATATTTTGAATATGAAATATGTTTATTTAATGAATTTAATGTGCACAAATTATTGATATTTAATGAAATGAAGTATTTTATGTGACTTTATAATGAGAACAATTACAAAATTAACATTTCTTATAGATCGACATAATGATTACATCTAATATTGCAAATTATATCATATGTATATCAAATTTTTCAATAAAACAACTTTAAAATGTCTATTATACTTCTAATTATATTATTATGGGGTTTTCCTTGCATTTCCATGAGTTTTTAACAATTTTTAGCCTACCGATATTTTTTTCCAAAATATCCGCCGATATATCTCCGATATATCCGTGATTACCAATATTTTCATCCTTGCTTATAGTTTGAATGCTTTCCTTTAACAATGACATCAAGTTCACTAGATAATTATCTAACACTGTTATTAATTTTGCTTTGAATTCTAAAGCATACAGAGATCATGTTCATCCTGTATTGATTAGGCAACGTGAAGGTCTATTTCTTCCATGTGAAATCAACCAAAAGATGTATAATTGCCGACACTTCTTTTTCAACCAAAATACAGAGATCATTTTTCCTACTTTTTAATATCATTGGACTCCAAAGAAGCATTCATTAGAGGCTCTCTATTTGATTTCTCTAAAAATGGCTTTGCAAGTAATACAAGTTCATCTGGTCACGATCATCATCAGCATCATCTCCTTGGTATTCTCATTGAAGGAAACGAAAGCATCCACAGCCAAGCCTGGTTGCCCAGAGACATGTGGGAATCTTGCCATTGTTTATCCATTTGGTATTGGAGAAGGTTGCTACCTTGACAAACGTTTTGAGATCACATGCAACAACTACTCCAATCCTCACCCTGTTCTCCGCCTCGACCAGAAAAAAGAAGCTGAAGTTTTGGATATGTCTCTGGAACATGTGAGAATCAGAGATTGGACTTCGCCTCTTTGTTATGCCAATAACGCATTGGAAGGGAAAAGCTATGCCCAGTTCACATTAGCGCCCCCCATGGAGCCTTTCAGTTATTCCCACACTGAAAACAAGTTGATAGGCATTGGGTGTGACATATTTGCTTACATCGGCGATTTCCATAGTACAAATTCCAGCATCAAAAACTTCATCAGTGGATGTGTCTCCGTCTGCAATGGTCAAGGCTGGTCTTGGATTGATACTAACTACTCCTGCTCTGGCATTGGCTGCTGCCAGACTACTTTCCCTAATGATCTTCCCAATTTTTATGTACGGGTTGGTAACATGAGCATCTGGCAAGAGGCCAGGGACTGGTCCTCCAATCAATGTGGCATTGTCCTCATTGCAGAGAATAACTTCTCTGGATTCCACCAATTTGACATCTCATTCTCCAATCAAAACATGAAGTACTTTTATCCTGCAGTGCTTAAATGGGAAATCGGGAACAAGTCCTGCCATGAAACACAAAAGAGAGGAGATTATGCATGTGGCCGCAACAGTCGTTGTGTTAATTCCAAGAAAGGCAGTGGATATAGGTGTCTTTGCAATCCAGGCTACCGTGGGAACCCCTATCTTCCAGATGGCTGCATAGGTATGTTTCTTTACTCTTGGCTTGGCATTTGGATGTATTGTGTCGCTACAACTTTGGTGACATCTCTTATTATTGGGGATCCCTCTTGTATAGGTTTCTTCAGCAGCAGTACTCCCACTAGAATTCCGAAGTAGAAATCATATCAATCTTGTATTTTGAAATCCCCTGTTCAGAAAGAAGAATAAGATGCTTCTCTAAGAATATGGATTTATCCTGTTTGGAACTAAAAGACTGGAACTTTTTCCTTTGACACAACTGCCATCAACACTACCAATAGTAATGCCTTTGGCAACAATTACTATTTGATGTTTAGAGGGTGTTAGATAAAACTTAGGTGTTTATTTTTTTGGTTGAATAGAAGAAGTCAAAACATTTAGCTTTTTTTATTTATGTAAAAGTAATATATTACTATCAAGCAACATAAATAAAACAAACCTATTGATAATAAGTTTATTTTAGTTCTATTGATTGATATTAATAAGTTACTTTTAACTGAATAGAAAAAGTCAAATATTTTGGTTTTTTCTATTCAGCCAAAAAACAAATACCACCTTAGTATTTATTACTTAATGATTTAAGTTAACTTTTTATTAAATTATTCTTAAGTTGTTAATTTAAAATTTATTACTTAATTTTTAATTTAAGTATTAAGATTATTTAATAAAATTAAAATTTATTTTACATCATTAAATTCTCATATTTATGTGCTTTAACTTTAATTAATATTTATTTTCATTAATCTTAAATAATAAATTTGTTGGTCAAAAATCCATATTTAAAATATTGTTGATACATAATATAAGTACAAAACATTTATAATTAAAAATGAGTCATGGATGCAAAATTATGATTGTAAAGTATACTCTATCTAATGTGAGAAAATATGGTAAAAAAAAAATTGAGATCGAATAAAATTAACTATTTTGATTTAATATTTAAAAATTAATTTTAATTTTAAGCTATGATATTAAATTATTTTATCAAACATACCTAATCTACTTAATAAGTTAAATTAAGTTTTTATGTCATATAATATTAAATCATTAAATTGAGTTGATATTAAGTCATTAAGTTGAGGTGGTTTATCACACACCCTCATAGTAATTCACGAAACACCAACTCTACCACTTCCATGGAAGCAACACCCCTTCTTTTCCCCATCCCTCAGATTGAGGGACATCAACTGCATCACCCCACCACCTCTACCACTGTGATAGGAGCCCCAACCCAACAATTTCCTATTAATTAGTTATTTTACTAATTTTTTTGTGTTCTCAAAAGATGTTGATGAGTGCATGGAGTCAAACAATACTCTTTGCCAAAAGGGAGCTGTTTGCATTAACACAAATGGTAGCTACTACTGCAATTGCTCACCTGGTCACTACAGAGATGATGCCAAACCTATGTATGAGTGTGTACGCAACAAAGGAAAACTCAAGGCAGCTCTTCTTGTTTCTTCAGGTATAAAATTTTCCCACTGTCTCCCTCTTGTTCACCCTCTTCTTTCTCTTGAGTTTGTCGTTAGTTACGTACCTTTGTTGCTTATAAATGCAGGAATAGTAGTCACTCTTGTTCTTCTCACCCTACTTGCTATTGGCTTTTGGTTGAATCAAGAACTTGAGATGAGAAAGAAAAGCAAACTCAAGCAGATGTCCTTCAAGAAGAATGGTGGTCTTCTACTGGAACAGCAAATCTCTTCAAGTAGTATAGGAAGTAGGGTTGAGAAAACAAAACTCTATACCATAGAAGAGTTGGAGAAGTCAACAAACAATTTCAATGCAGGTAGAGTTCTTGGAAAGGGAGGTCGTGGTAAAGTATACAAAGGGATGCTATTAGATGGAAGCATAGTGGCCATTAAGAAATCAATTGTAGTTGATGGAAGGCAAGTCGTTGAGTTTATCAACGAAGTTTTCATTCTTTCACAGATTAACCATAGGCACATAGTGAAACTGTTAGGTTGCTGTTTGGAGAGTGAAGTTCCTTTACTGGTTTATGAATACGTCTCCAATGATACTCTCTCCCACCATCTCCATAATGAGGACCATGCATCAACATTGTCTTGGGAAGAGCGCTTGCGAATTGCAGATGAAATTGCAGGAGCCCTAGCATATTTACATTCATATGCTTCTACAGCTATCCTTCATAGGGATATCAAGTCTAGGAACATACTGCTGGACGAGAACTTCAGGGCTGTGGTTTCTGATTTTGGACTTTCAAGGTCAATTGCCCATGAAAAAACACACTTGAGCACATTAGTGCAGGGCACATTTGGTTACTTGGATCCAGAGTATTTTCGGTCGGGTCAGTTTACAGACAAAAGTGATGTATACGGGTTTGGGATGATTCTTGCTGAACTTCTCACGGGTGAAAAAGTGATTTGTTCTAGTAGATCTGAAGAGAGTCTAGCAATTCATTTTAGATTGGCAATGAAACAATATTTCCTGTTTGAAATTCTAGACAAGGTGATAGTGAACGAAGGTCAGGAAAAGGAGATTCTTGCTGTTGCTAAAATTGCTAAGAGATGCCTGAAGTTGAGTGGGAAGAAAAGGCCAGCCATGAAAGAAATAGTAGCAGATCTCCACCAATTGAGGAGGACTATGAAGCAGCCATCACTTAAGCAGACCTGCTAGGACAACTGCCCTGTAAGTGGAAGGTACTCCTTTTCTTCTGCATCCACAAGTGCAGTTACAGAAGAGTATGCACTTCAAGGCTAGGAGTTTCCTAGACCATATTCCATGACTGCTGAACGCGTCAATTGGATACCGAAAGGTTTGTGAAACCAAGTTCATGTATGTTTCTACTGTCCACTTATCTAATGGCTGGAAAATTTTAGGCTCTATGACTTCGACTCCATTAATATTACATGTTCGAATTTGTTGTTCTTAATCTGTAGATGTAGCACTTTCACATTTGATTTCAATTTCTGAACCTGTTTTCATTTTTGGAGCTTTGGGCAAATCCTTGGTACTCCAGCTGAGAATTGATTTCCAAGATACACATAATGATCTAAATTGACCAGCTATTCAATCACATGAAACGGAAATTTACCCATTTAATCCATCTCAACAGATTTAGTTCTTCTCTTCTCTCTAAAGTCCCCTTAAAATGAGCTGTTCATCTATAAGACACTAAAGAACACTTACCAAAGTCTCATTAGACCTTAAGGGCCTCAACTTGAAAGTCTTGAGCCAAACCACACTCCCCGAAGTCGAAAACCAACAACCACTATTTGAAAAGCATTCAAACTCGCCAATTTCATATCATATCATATTAAATCATTAAATTGAGTTGATATTAAATCATTAAAAACATATCATGTATGTTTCTAGACCATACATGATATGTTGTATGTTTCTTCCGCATCCACAAGTGCAGTTACAGAAGAGTATGGTGTAGGAACTCAGTGAGTGGAGCTTTAAAATGGAAAAATATGGATTATGCAGGAGCTAGGTACTATAGGTGATAGGCCTGGGTGGACAGACTCAGCAACCTTTTGACTGGTTTAGCATCATAAATGTTCTTTGATAGAATGCCCTTAGAGCAGAACGAAAATTTTGTCTCTAAAATTAAATATGTATAAGCGTTGTATTTTTGCTATATTATAAACTAAAATGGCATCAGATATGACTCTCAGCTTATCATAAAATGATTTGATGAAACATCTAAATGGTCAGTCATGTTTTGAACTACCTTGAAGAGATAATAAATGGAATGAGAAAAAGAAAAAGGGGTTTACAGTACTTCAAGGGTTATCTTACTTTTTTCCTTTTGAATTTCGTGGTAGAGTACGAATAGTGTGGCCTCTCTAGACAAAAATATGATCCATGCTCATAAATTATTATTTGGCTTTTATATGTATTAGTTTATATATATATATATATATTCTCCTTTATCCTTCCATATCACATGATTTTTAAGAACCAAGAATGCATTTGGAATCAACTTTCTTTCTTTCTTTCTTTTTTTTTTTAAAAAAATCTTGATTAAACTAGAGATAGAGCAACTGTCTCTAAATCAAGGGACTATGAAAAAACCATAAGATTTGAGGAAGATGAAATGGAAAATTTTGATGAGCTTGTTGAAAATGGGAGCCCATAAAGTACTGGCTCATAGTCGTTTTTACACAAAGGGAAAGTGGATTGTAACAATGGTTCTTGGTCATGACTCAAACGCCCTTAGGAGCCCATGGCTCACACAAGGCATGTTTTGCATTGTCTTCGAGGCCAAGGTTTTGAAACGCCTTGTTGGACCAAAACTCTACCAAAAAGGTGTTTTGGTCATGACTCAAACGGCCTTAGGGGCCCATGGCTCACACAAGGATTATCTTATAAAGAGAAACAAATAGAGAGCCTCTAATACTGATCAGACATTGAGAAATATTAGATGTCTCTCATTATTATATTAAAGGGTATCTTCTTTATAAAAGAAAAGGAATGCCGCATTTGCGAAGTTGAATTCCCAGTCCAGCAAGAACTTGGCACCCGTTTGATTTTAAAAAAGGAGTTTGTCGGCAATGATACATCTTTATTGAAAGTGAAAAAGGAGACTCCTTTACTTTCACATGGCAAAGATAAGATCTTCACATTTTCTAATCAATAGATGACAAACTTGTCATTTCTTTATGGTTTAGAATTCAAAGGATAACAGTGACTACTCTTCTAGATAATTGTTAGTGAATGAGAGACCAATTTAAGTAAAGATAGGTATAAGTGAGACGAGATATTTGAAGAATAATAGAACTCGATAACATTGTTAAAGGGAAAGCACTAAAACTATAAGGAATCTCACTCATTGCGTATCTTTAATAAGTTGTATCTATGTTAATACATAAGTAGTGTACTAAAGTGACCAAAGTTTTTATTTTCGATGACCATGATGCATAGCATTAAGCGTATGGAGGAGTTCATGGTTATCAGTTACTTTCAAACAAAAAAATATGTCCACATTCACCAAAAAGAGTAGGCTATCTCTTCCTGTTGATTGCAATGCATAATTGTTATATTGTTTAGTGTGACTTGACTTGGTTATAAGAGTCGTTGATCTCATAAGTTATGCTTTCAATTTATTCAACAAAATAACTTTAAAATGTTTATTATACTTTTAATTTCATTTCTAAGAGTTTTATTTTATATTTTTATAAGTTTTGATCAACATAAAAAATGAGGAAAAGAAAATGGATCCAGTCCACTTGCATAATAATAAGAAAAAATAAAATAAAATCCCAATGACAATAATGAGCAACACAGTCACTTCGTGGCAAACAAATCCATCTCCAATTGTTAGCATTTTTTCACTTGTAGAATCAAAAACTAACATAAAAGAAAGTAAAAATGAAAAAAAAAAAAAAAAAAAGGAATCAATCAATTTATTTGTCCCAACAAAAAAATTATATTAGACAGATTCATAATATTATACTTGAAAAATTAAAATGAGAGTCCAATTCAAAAAATAAATAAAAGGAAAAATAAAAGTGGTAGATGAAAATGAAGAGACCATGAAAGTTAAAGGAGGGAAAGAAATGAGAAACCAATAATTAAGAGAATGAGGAAAGGTAAAGGAAGAACCAAAAAATGAAGAAAACTATAAATCGGTGAAGATTTTGAAAAAGCAAATGATTACAAACCATTTGAATTTAGTAAAAAAAAAAATGGTAATTTGATTTGAAAGAATGAATTCATAAAATTGAGTGGAATGTATTCAAAATTGAAATAAACTCAATTGGCGAATGGAAATTGCTTGTTTGGGAGAGCATATGGGGAAGTTGGACCTTTATGTAACCTAGGGTTTTTATCTATCTATGGTTGGTAAAGGAACTCGAACTTGGTAAATTGAGAAATCGAGTCAAGAAGTGGAAGGAACTCATGTTTCTAAATCTTATGTCATAATTGGACTAGTGTTGTTGGCTTGTAAATTAAATAGAGAGATACAAGTGTTGTTGAGTTTTATCGTTGACGATGGCAGATCATGAAATGAACATGGTAAGTATGTTATGGTTTTATGGGTTGGTGTTGGATTATTTATTTATTCATTTTTATTTTTGGTTTGGCAAGCTTTGTTTGGGCTAGATGGGTAGGTTTTGATAAGTTGTTAAGTTTTAATTTTTGGGCTTGGATAGGCTGATGAGATGTTAGGTTGTAGCAGGTTTTAGATTAGGCCAAGCTACATTGGATTGTTTTGTTGAGTAAGAGTAGTTTTGAGATTATTTAGTAGAGTATTGGTATTTTCAAGGAAAAATTTTTGTCCAACACCTCATACTTTTAATAGTAGTATAGATTATTAAGGAATTGAACTTACATGATATTCCGCTAAATGGAACGCTCATTCACATGGTGTGGAGGTGAGAATAATCAATCCCATTCTAGACTAGACTAGTTGTTAGTGTCAAAAGAGTGGAAAAATCATTTCAATGGTCATTTTCAAAGTGTCTGACTGCAAATAATGTTGGGTCACTCTCCTATTTTACTTAATGACAATAGGATAGGAAGGGGGGAAACTTCCTTCAAACCTGAAAATATGTGGTTAAAAATTGACTGGTTCAAAGATCTAGTGAGCTTGATAAAATTGAAAATTAAGTACTAAAAATTATGAGTTACACAGTATAAATGCTAATTAAATTGATCGAAGTGAAAAACATTTGGTATCATTTTTGTTTGAGGTACTAAATTTAATTTAATTTTTTGATAATGAAAATAATTGAAGACTAAAAATTATTTATTTTAAAAAATTAACCATATACTCATTATGTGACATATTTTAAAATATTCTTTCCAAATTCTATATAATGATCAATAAAATTATCATCTGACATAAAAGTATCATGTGTTTTGCAATTTTCTTGACTAGTAAATGATTCATTTGCAATTTGTTCATGTAAAATAAACATACAAGTGCATGGATTAAATTATGTTCCAAAACATTTAAATTTTATAGATACTAAATGTTTGCTAATAGTTTAAGAGATATAAAATTATCATTATCAAATTCACTGAAAAATGTATTTAACTATTGTTGTTCCAAGGTAGATGTATTGCTACACAAGAAATAAATTTATAATTTTTATATTAATTAATTTATAATTTATAATCAATGATGATCATAATATACACAATAATAGAAAAAATATAAATAATAATAATAATAATAATAACAATGATTTTTTTTTTCCAATAAATTGTACCTTATATATATATTTTTCTTGTTATCTCGTTTGAAATTATAACCAACAAGAAATTTTGGTACTCTTTAATAAAATCCTTTTAATAAAAGAGAAATTGTATAAACCAATCAAATCGACTTCACTTAGAATTTTAATTTTGCTACATTAAAAAATTAAAAATAAATAAAAATAATTATCATGATATCATCTTTTTCAATAAAAATGTATAATTATTGTCCTCATCATGATTCCAACACGCATTGTTTGATCATAAGAAGTCAAAGAGCCAATAAAAGCGAAAATGAAAGAAAAATAAATAAATAATGAAAAAGAGATTTTTTTATTTCTATTATATTGAGCTTTTTTATTTTTTGTTTATTTTATTTTATTTTATTTTTATGTTAAATCACATAGGATTTGGATTCTTTCTTGCTTTCTTTCGCTTGCTCGCTTTCTTTGTCTCAACAACTTTGTCATGGGCCATGGCCCCGCCTTCTTTAATAAAGAAGATTCCCTTCAATCTAATAATTTGATGCATCCAACTCTTCGAATTGTGAGGCACATTAGATTTAATACTGTTGTGTCTCTTCATTATAAAGCCCTACAGTTTCAGAGCTGAATGTAATACCCCGTAAAATGGTTATGCAAATGATACAAGTTCTTGCGTTCACCATCTTGATCAGCATCATCTCCTTGCTATTCTCATTGAAGGAAACAGCAGCATCCATGGCCAAGCCTGGTTGCCCTGAGACATGTGGGAACGTCAGCATCGTTTATCCATTTGGTATTGGCAAAGGTTGTTTCCTTGACAAACGTTTTGAGATCACATGCAACAATTCTAGTCTGCCGCATCCACTTTTCCACGTGGACGAGGAAAATGAAGCTGAAGTTCTGTATATGTCTCTGGAGTATATGAGAATCAAAGATTGGACTTCCCCTGTTTGTTATGCGAATTACACATCAGAAGGACAAAGTTATGCCCTGTTCTCAATTGCGCCGATGGAGCCTTTCAGTTATTCCCACACTGAAAATAAGTTCATTGGCATTGGATGCGACATATTTGCTTATATTGGCTATTCCAATACTACAAATTTCATCAACAAAAGCTACATTAGCGGGTGTGTCTCCATCTGCAGTGGCCAAGGCTGGTCTTGGCTTGATACTAACTATTCTTGCTCTGGCATTGGTTGCTGCCAGACGACTTTTCCCGTGGATCCTTCCATCTTTGAGATACAGAGTGGTAAGATGAGCGCCAGGGCTGACAGCTGGGACCGGTCCTCCAATCAATGTAGACTTGTCCTCATTGCTGAGAATAACTTCTCTGAATTCCACCAATTCGACGTCTCTTTCTCCAATGTAAACAAGACGTACTTTTACCCTTCAGTATTGAATTGGGCAATAGGAAACAAGTCTTGCCACGAAGCTCAAAAAAGAGGAGATTATGCATGTGGCAGCAATAGTCGCTGCGTTAATTCCAAGAAAGGCAGTGGATATACTTGTCAATGCAACTCAGGCTACCGTGGGAATCCCTACCTTCCAGATGGCTGTGGAGGTATATTTCATTACTCTTGGCTTGATATTAGGATGTATAGTAGCACTAGCACTTTGGTGTGATTTCTTGTTTTGAGGGAACCCGGCAATCCCTCTCCATAGTTTCATTCTCACTAGCATTCCAAAGTAGAAATGATATCTTGTATATTGAAAGCGCCTGTTCAGAAAGAAGAATAAGATCCTTCTTTAGGAATATGAATTTATGGTTTTTGAAACGAACGACTAGAATTTTTGCCTTAGACCACAATTGGCATCAACACTGCAACTAGTAGGATTCTGTTATAAGACAACAAAACATGATTTCCACACCGTTTCCAATTAACATTAAGAGCACAACCACAATCTCACGCTTAGTCATACCTGAAACACAACCAACTCGACCACTTTGATATATTCCCACTTAAGAATATCAGATTGAGGGACACTGTGATAGGAGCTTCAATCCAACAATTTCCTATTAATATGTTTCTTTTTCTGGCTTCTTAAAAGATGTTGATGAGTGCATGGAGTCAAACAATACTCTTTGCCAAAAAGGAGCTGTTTGCACTAACACGAATGGTAGCTACTATTGCGACTGCCCACCTGGTTACTACAGAGATGATGACAAACCTGAATATGAGTGTGTACGCGACAAAGGAAAACACAATCCAGCTCTTCTTGTTTCTTCAGGTATAAAATTTTCCCACTGTCTCCCTCATGTTCACCCTCTTCTTTCTCTTGAGTTTGTTGTTAATTACGTACCTTTGTGGCTTATACATGCAGGAATAGCAGTCACTCTTGTTCTTCTCATCCTACTCGCTATTGGCTTTTGGTTGAATCAAGAACTTGAGAAGAGAAAGAAAAGCAAACTCAAGCAGATGTCCTTCAAGAAGAATGGTGGTCTTCTACTGCAACGGCAAATCTCTTCAAGTAGTATAGGAAGTAGCGTTGAGAAAACAAAACTCTATACCATAGAAGAGTTGGAGAAGGCAACAGACAATTTCAATGCAGGTAGAGTTCTTGGAAAGGGAGGTCATGGTAAAGTATACAAAGGGATGCTATTAGATGGAAGCATAGTGGCCATTAAGAAATCAATTGTAGTTGATGAAAGGCAAGTTGTTGAGTTTATCAACGAAGTTTTCATTCTTTCACAGATTAACCATAGGCACATAGTGAAACTGTTAGGTTGCTGTTTGGAGAGTGAAGTTCCTTTACTGGTTTATGAATACGTCTCCAATGATACTCTCTCCCACCATCTCCATAATGAGGACCATGCATCAACATTGTCTTGGGAGGAGCGCTTGCGAATTGCAGATGAAATTGCAGGAGCCCTAGCATATTTACATTCATATGCTTCTACAGCTATCCTTCATAGGGATATCAAGTCTAGGAACATACTGCTGGATGAGAACTTCAGGGCTGTGGTTTCTGATTTTGGACTTTCAAGGTCAATTGCCCCTGAAAAAACACACTTGAGCACATTAGTGCAGGGCACATTTGGTTACTTGGATCCAGAGTATTTTCGGTCGGGTCAGTTTACAGACAAAAGTGATGTATACGGGTTTGGGATGATTCTTGCTGAACTTCTCTCGGGTGAAAAAGTGATTTGTTCTAGTAGATCTGAAGAGAGTCTAGCAATTCATTTTAGATTGGCAATGAAACAAAATTTCCTGTTTGAAATTCTAGACAAGGTGATAGTGAGCGAAGGTCAGGAAAAGGAGATTCTTGCTGTTGCTAAAATTGCTAAGAGATGCCTGAAGTTGAGTGGGAAGAAAAGGCCAGCCATGAAAGAAATAGCAGCAGATCTCCACCAATTGAGGAGGACTATGAAGCAGCCATCACTTAAGCAGACCTGCTAGGACAACTGCCCTGTAAGTGGAAGGTACTCCTTTTCTTCCGCATCCACAAGTGCAGTTACAGAAGAGTATGCACTTCAAGGCTAGGAGTTTCCTAGACCATATTCCATGACTGCTGAACACGTCAGTTGGATACCAAAAGGTTTGTGAAACCAAATTCATGTATGTTTCTACTGTCGACTTTATCTAATGGCTGGAAAATTTTAGGCTCTATGACTTCGACTTTATCTAATATTGCATGTTCGAATTTGTTGTTCTTAATCTGTAGATGTAGCACTTTCTTATTTGATTTCAATTTCTGAAGCTGATTTCATATTTGGAGCAATAGTCAGTCAGGAAATGAACTTTTATTTCAATTTCTGAAGCTGATCACTAAACACTACTATCCCCTACCACTCAAACCTGTATAAAAAATTCATGCATGATTAATTAGTACAAAATATTTGGGCAAAGAATGGTACACATAATAATCTAAATTGACCAGCTATTCAATCACATGAAACGGAAATTTACCCATTTAATCCATCTCAACAGATTGAGCAACAGAATGGTCCCCTTAAAATGAGCTGTTCGTCTATAAGACGCTAAAGAACACTTATCAAAGTCTCATTAGACCTTTGGTAAGTGTTGAGCCAAACCACACTCCCCGAAGTCGAAAACCAACAACCACTATTTGAAAAGCATTGAAATTCGCCAATTTCAAGCAAAAACACTTCCTTGGGTGTTTTCAAACAGCATGGCAGTTTGTTATGACCAAAACACCTTTTTGGTAAGAGTTTTGGTCAAACAAGGAGTTTCAAAACCTTCGCCGCCCAGACAATGCAAAACATGCCTTGTGTGAGCCATGGGGCCCTTGTTACAATCCACTTTCCCTTTGTGTAAAAACAACTATGAGCCAGTACTTTATGGGCTCCAATTTTCAACAAGCTCATCAAAATTTTCCATTTCATCTTCCTCAAATCTTATGTTTTTTCATAGTCCCTTCACTTAGAGTCAGTTGCTCTACCTCTAGTTTAATCAAGATTTTTTTTAAAAAAAAAAAAAAAGAAAGAAAGAAAATTGATTCCAATGCATTCTTGGTTCTTAAAAATCATGTGATATGGAAGGATAAAGGGAAATATATATATAAACTAACACAGAAAAGCCAAATAATAATTTATGAGCATGGATCATAAAGTTCATTATGAATTGAGAAATATTAATAAAAAACAAAATCTATTAATTTCTTTTGCCCAAAGCTAAACAGCACAGTTACAACAATTTAGGAAATTCCAAAAAAAAATAAAATATCAATATAACCACAAAAAATTAGGAAATTCCACAACAATTCAGGTCTCAAATGGAAAACATTAAATGATTCTCCGTGATTTCATGGGTTTTGTCCCCAAAAAATGGCTCCACAACAATGGGTTTTAGGTGGTGAAGATTCAACAACATCAAAATGAGGAAAAGAAAATGGATCCAGCCCACTTGCATAATAATAAGAAAAAAAAATTGTCAATGACAATAATGAGCAACAAATCTATCTCCCATTGTTAGCATTTTTTTTACTTGTAGAATCAAAAACTAACATAAAAGAAAGCGAAAAAGAAAAAAAAAAAAAAAAAGGAATCAATCAATTTATTTATCTCAACAAAAAAATTATATTTGACATATTCATAATATTATACTTGAAAAATTAAAATCAGAGTCCAATTCAAAAAAAATAAATAAAAGGAAAAATAAAAGTGGTAGATTGAAAATGAAGAGACCATGAAAGTTAAGAAGGGAAAGAAATGAGAAACCAAAAATGAAGAGAATGAGGGGAGGTGAAGGAAGAACCAAAAAATGATGAAAACTATATATGGTTGCAATTGTAAATGTTACATTATAAATTGGTGAAGATTTTGAAAAAGCAAATGATTACAAAGCATTTGAATTTAGTAAAAAAAAAATGGCAATTTGATTTGAAAGAATGAATTCATAAAATTGAGTGGAATGTATTCAAAATTGAAATAAACTGAATTGGCGGATGGAACTTGCTTGTTTGGGAGAGCATATGGAGAAGTTGGACCTTTATGTAACCTAGGGTTTTTATCTATCTATGCTTGGTAAAGGAACTCGAACTTGGTAAATTGAGAAATCAAGTCAAGAAGTGGAAGGAACTCATGTTTCTCCGAGCTTTCGTCATAATTGGACTAGTGTTGTTGGCTTGTAAATTAAATAGAGAGATGCAAGTGTTGTTGAGTTTTATCGTTGACGGTGGCAGATCATTAAATGAACATGGTATGTACGTTATGGTTTTGTGGGTTGGTGTTGGATTATTTATTTATTCATTTTTATTTTTGGTTTATCAAGCTTTGTTTGGCCTAGATGGATAGGTTTTGATAGGTTGTTGAGTTTTAATTTTTGGGCTGATGAGATGTTAGGTTATAGCAGGTTTTAGATTAGGCCAAGCTACATTGGATTGTTTTGTTGAGTAAGAGTAGTTTTGAGATTATTTAGTCGAGCATTGGTATTTGCAAGGAAAATTTTTTGTCAAACCCCTCATACTTTTAATAGTAATATAGATTATTAAGGAATTGAACTTACATGATATTCCGCTAAATGGAAGGCTCATTCACATGGTGTGGAGGTGAGAACAATCAATCCCATTCTAGACTAGACTAGTTGTTAGTGTCAAAAGAGTGGAAAAATCATTTCAATGATCGTTTTCAAAGTGTCTGACTACAAATAATATTGGGTCACTCCTATTTTACTTAGGATGGAAAGGAGGAAAACTTCCTTCAAAACCCAAAATATGTGGTTAAAAATTGACCAGTTCAAAGATCTAGTGGGCTTGATAAAATTGAAAATTAAGTACTAAAAATTAAGAGATACACATTATAAATGCTAAATTGATGGAAGTGAGAAACATTTGGTATCATCTTTGTTTTAGGTACTAAATTTAATTTAATTGTTTGATAATAAAAATAATTGAAGATTAAAAATTATTAATTTAAAAAAATTAACCATATACTCATTATATGACAAATTTTAAAATATTCTTTCCAAATTCTATATAACTTAATATATTGATCAATAAAAATTATCATCTGACATAAAAATATCATGTGTGTTGCAATTTGCTTGACTAGTAAATGATTCATTTGCAATTTGTTCATGTAAAATAAACATACAAGTGCATGGATTAAATTATGTTCCAAAACATTTAAATTTTATAGATACTAAATATCATTATTGTTGCTAATAATTTCGGAGATATAAAATTATCGTTATCAAATTCACTGAAAATGTATTTAACTATTGTTGTTCGAAGGTAGTTATGTATTGCTACACAAGAAATAAATTTATAATTTTAAATAAATGATCATAATATACACAATAATAGAAAAATATAAATAATAATAATAATAACAATTTTTTTTTAAAAAAAAAATTGTACCTTATAATTTTTTTTTTCTTCTTGTCTTCTTTGAAATTATAACCAACATGAAATTTTGGAACTCTTTAATAAAAGAGCAATTGTATAAACCAATCAAATCGAATTCACTTAGAATTTTAATTTTGCTACATTAAGAAATTAAAAATAAATAAAAATAATTATCATGATATATACATAATGACTCAAAATTTTAAAAATAAATAATATGAAAAAGTAATTATTATAAATCAATTAAACAAAGATTATTTAGGATTTTAATTTTATTATATTGAAGAATAAAATTGAAAGGTTCTATTTTAAAAGAAATTCATTAAAAGTGAATATCATAAATCAATTAAAATAGACCTTTTTTAAGTTTTTATTTTATTGTATCAAAGAATTAAGAATATAAATGTTTTAATTTAAAATAAGTGTTTTGATGTAAAGAAATATTTTAATTTGAAAGAAGTAATTTAGTTTTAAAGATGTAAACTTTTACAATAAAGGATTTAATAATAAAAATCATTATTTTACAAAATATGGTATGGAGTAAAAAAGTTATAAAATTTATAATCCACTAATTATGTTTTTTGTATAAGTGATTAGGTAGATCTCTATTGCTAAATGAAAAAGTAGTCTTTTTAAGTCATCTTTATTTTTAAGCGACTTAAAATTTGCTTTTTATAAGTGGGATCCACCATTTTTCACCATTTAGAGGTTAGTTGTTTTATTGAATAGCCTCTTAATAAGGGGATAGTGGGTGAGATACAGGTTAGTTTAGTTGGTCTTTTAGCTTTATTTTGGTTTCCAAGTTAAAGGCTTTGAAGGTGTGGAATCATGAGGTGCTTGGAAATGCATGTCTCACTAAAAAAGGAGACAACTTTTAAAAAAGAAAGGGCTTTTGGGATGTAAAAAAAGTTACGCATAATGTGGATGGAGGACTATTATAAGTGGGCCTTATTGCAGGAGTCTTAATGGAGGCAAAAATCTAGGGAACTTGGTTGAGTGAAGGGTGCTAGAAATACTGAAAGATTGTATTGTATTTTCTGAGTGAAAGAATATACATCAGTGCCTTTATATAGGAGGCATATGTGTGCGGTACAAGTAACCTAACTGGGCCTAAAGCCCATAACATAATATACCCTTAATATACATTA